>NC_091122.1:102736954-102981954 GCF_040183065.1 Periplaneta americana | reverse complement strand
AGGATCCGGAAATTAATAGCAAATAAATATATTTAATTAAATATGAATATTATTATGAAAATAAAATGTAATAATTAAGCACCATTGATTATATCAATTATAAAACAAAATTGTATAAGATGACTTTAAAATTATACTTATAAATAAAAGATTTTATTTAAAATTAGCATATCTTTAATTAAGCCCTTCTGAGTGGTATAAATGAAATTGTATAATCTGCAGGGAATGTTTAAGAATTTGCGAGATGATTTTTTGAATTTCAAAAGATGGTATTGATAATTGTTTAAAAAAATTATATGTAAATTTTGGTAAAGAACTCCGAGCACCAAAAAATAAACCTGTCACTGACTAATTGAAGAGAGGGATGCTATACTTGGCACTAAGGTAGGGAATGCAAGGTTCATAAATGGCCCTCTTTTCATGATCAACCTGATGAGCTTGGTTTACAGTAGATCTCTCTCCATGCGTATAGTTGGATCTATGATAATAGCCTTTTGTTGTTGCCTGTTTCTTGCTATTATATCCGCTCTTCTGTGAGAGTCGTCTTCAGAAACACAGTGGACCTCTTCATGAACTTCCCAACCCTTGTTCCGAAGAAGACAGGCGATAGCTCCACGGACTCTATGATGCCTGTTGTTACGCAATAACTCTCCTTTCCGACAAAAGCCCAACACGTGGCCAAGAGTGGAATAAACATAACATGCATAACTTTTAGGGATGGTAGATTTTCGGAATAATTATTTAATGCGAAGTATATCCAAATGCTGCAAAAAAAAAAAAAAAAAAAAAAGTAATTTGATGTTTAAAAGCATGTTAAGTAAATTAGTGTAGTTTTTAAATCCGCAATAAAATGTGAAATTGAATACAAAATGCGAAATGTATGTGTTTTTTCCCCCTTGTCTTTATCGTATTCAGTGACAGATGGCTGGGCAAAAACTATTGTTATGGCAAAGCCCGCTATTGTACTTATCGTATTCGGTCACGTAACATTACCGTTTACGGTAACAGAAAACACGTTATGGCAATATGCAGTATGTACAGTACGTACTTAATTCTTTCGGGGAAAAAAGTCTTTATAATGTTTTCCTGGTGTGTAAAAACTTACAATGAATATAATCACATTTTCAAGACGATTTAAATATGAATTTACACCGAGTGATATAACATCTGAACAAGAACTTTTCGTTCAACACTTACGGTATTGTAATCAGAATCAGTCACAGAGCTTCAATACACCAAAGAAAACAAACTGACCAGAAAAGAATTTCCAGAACTATGGCCGACTGGGGGTGTAGGAAAGGGGTAGAGTATTGTAATTGTTTTTTTTTTAATTTGTTATTTAATTACGCTTCACCAACTACTAGGTTATTTAGTGTCGATGGTATTAGTGATAGTGAGAAGATATTTGGCGAGATAGCTCGAGGATATGCCAGAGATTACCTGACATTCGCCTTACGTTTGGGAAAAACCTCCAATCAGGTACCGTAATCAGCCCAATCGGGAATCGAACCCGCGTCTGAGCGCAACTTCAGATCGGCAAGCAAGCGTCTTAGCCGACTGAGCTACGCCGGTGGCTTTTGTAATAATGTTTGTAAGTTTAAGCGCGTAGGTAAAGGATGGAATAAAAGGGCAAGGTATTGTATATCAGCTTAACCCTCGATGTCCATAATTATTTTCTCAAGACAGAAAATGTTTTCAAGCCTCTGTATTAGTTGATAATGATCTAAATAGCACGTATTAATACAATTAAATTTTGGAGGGTAAATTTTATTTTACATGATATGGTTGTGACTTCCAGGTAACATTGGTCGACAATAACATGGTTGTAAAATAAATATTGACATCTAGACGGCAAAATATGAACTTCAGAGAACATTAAAAATATAGGAAACAGCAGCCATATTGTAACTTTCAAGTCACATTGATCAACAATGGGAAGAACATTTCCTCTCTTGTTAAAAAGTACCGTATCTAGAATATTACTCGATGTGACTCTCAGGTCACACTGGCCAATAGAGGGTTAAGTGTGATGGTAAATAATGTATTATTAGCCTATTTATTATTATTATTATTATTATTATTATTATTATTATTATTATTATTATTATTATTATTATAGTACGTCATTCTCTACAGTTTCAAAGGCTACAGATTTCCTGAAAATTTGAAACAATTTGAACAATACAGTATATAAAACTAAATACAAATATTTACATATGGAATACTAAATAAATGTTACAAGAGAAAGAGTTAATCCAAAGGGCTGGACTACGGAAGAGTACCCAAAACGCTCATTGCATTTCCGCGTTGAATTGCAATACTTAAACGTTGACGCAAATAAGTAGTGCAACGACGATCACCAGTAATGGAGATCAAAATTTGGCCGATTTGAGATACCCAAATTTTAGCGTCATGACTCCAAGGACTGAAGGTCTCCACAGCAAAGGGGACAAAGATATAATTGTCTAAAAGATGGAGCATATTTATTGACTTTATTTTTTACGGCTAATTCAGCAGCAGATGCTGCGCTTCTGGAGGTATTCGGCAAGTGAGATGGAGCTAGAGTGTCAAAGGAAGTGGAGTCACAAATTAAAGATTTTCCTCTAGACCATGGAATTAAGGTGAGACCATCGGGTCGTTTACCATCCGCGCGACTAATATCTGTGGTTCCAAAAGAGACGGGATGCCACAAGAAGTCAGAGATCTTTTAATGATATCATTGAGTGATGTATGTCTGGGAATGCGACCCTTGCTCCTCGCACAGTTGAGTGCATGATGGCCGTAAATATTATTATTATTATTATTATTATTATTATTATTATTATTATTATTATTATTATTAGTAGTAGTAGTAGTAGTAGTAGTAGTAGTGCCGCTGCTGTTATACCACTAATCCATACTTCTAAAATACAAAGTTGAATAAGACGCAAGTAAGACATTTTTTAAAGTAAAAATAAAAAAGTAGGGCGCTCCCAGGTTGCGGAAAAAATACCGGGGCGGAGCCCTGGTGCGTCCTGCCACGACTACACCCCTGTTCCTTCCCTTAACGCAGCGGTCATCAAAAGAACACTGCACCCTCGGGCTAGCGTCTCTTAACCGCGGACAAGACACAGCCGTAGCGTGCATTCGTGGCTGCTGGCGGGTATGCTGTCTCTCTATCCTTTGTTCATGGCGGAGCATATTTCCTTACCCTCCATGCACTCTACCCATTTCAGCGAGTGCTGACGACCACTGTCTTAACGCAATAGCTCTAATGACTTCTTATTGCAACACTGCTCGTTACTTTACTGAATGCAGTGCCATCTTAACGCATAGGCATTGTGGGCAGTTCCCCGGGGGCTCCAAGAGCACAAGGGTCCCATGATAATCTATGCACAGACCAGAATTTAACACTAATTTTCCAATCACTGGCCTCAACATTAAAATCTCCTACAAACTCGGTAGAAGGAGAAAAATTACGACTAATAGCGGAGAGTTCGCATGTCTGACATCCTGAAGGGCAATGATTTCAAGCCAATTGTAAAGGCACTCTTTGCAAAGAAATTTAGCAAATGTTTGTGTTGAACACTTGATCAATAACAAATAATTCATGGTAATTTCATAATGTGCGCCTGTGTTATCTCAGTCGGTATGATTTACCATTCAAGTACCATTTTTATGTTGAAATTTTTGTTTTCAAGTTCAAGGCTCAATTTATATTGTACAAACCTTCGTGATGACTAAACTTTGTTGTACATCATATTTTTTTAATGTCAAAACTCTGATTTTGTTGAAGGTACTAATACACATTGTAAAATACACATACGCGTACGCATTCGCGGGCGCGTGATTGACAAACATCCATGTCCTAGGCAGGTTTCTACAAAACCGCTGGAGCTGCGTACTTCAGTTTTTGTGTACTCTGCGACCAGACACAGAATCCTTACAGTTTTTTTATATACTAATTTCGGCATCGCGGCCTGAGGCTTATTGTGGCTAGACCCACAACTCTACTGCAGGACTCCCCCGTTTACTGGGTCAGGGTACCCGGGGGGCCACTGCGAGACATCACACACACTGGGACAATGGACAGATAACCAGTCCCCGTGAAGAGGTCCGAATTAATCCCCCTGACTTCACGACCGGGCATCGAACCCAGGAGTCCAGCACGGTACCTCAAGACCAAGGAGGCGGAGATTCTTATAGTTAGCTCAACAACTTTTTTCTTTGATATCTTTACAAATCTAAAAATTATATGAACTTTTTGCTCATTTCAAATCAGATTTAACGACCCATCTTAACGATATTGTTACCGTATAAAATAATTATGTAAATGCTTCTCGACTTACCAAATTACGTTAATAAAATTTGTGGTGAGTCCTCGGTGCTGTCTCAGTGCACTATACCTATTCACTGACTAGTCTTTTTTTTACTAGCTCGAATGCATGCTCCACTGAATCATTCGTAAACACGGAAACAAGCATACTTACATGTCCGTAAATGAGGCGTTATATCCGATAATGAGACCGGATATGAACGTGCAGTAGCTACGGGTTGCAGTCGTACAGGTTTCTTACTGTATTAAAACGCTATACAACAGGAAGGTGAGGGAACGGTAATTGAAATCTAAAATCTGGCTACGGCCAGGCGAGCTGTAAATGTCCCGATTTCTCTGATATCCATGGATTTTGTTGTTTTGAAAATAGTTAGTGTTTCTAAATCAGAATTTCATCCTGGTTGCAAAAATGACATCCATTTTCGTGTAAAACGTCAGAATTGTTCACAATTCGAAATTTTTTGTTTATAATATTTTTCATAATAATAAATTTTCTTTGGGATTAGAACTATGGTGCGCTCCACTGGTTGACAGACGGTCGGATTATGTTCTTTTCTAGCATATCCTGTAACGGCTGTAACATGTCCTTAACTACTTCTTTGTACTTGTGTACGTAATGACCACTTTACGAAAACTCACACTACAACCCTTAGCCCCATTGACAAACAACAGACAATCGATGAACTCTTAAACCTACGGACCAACCCCTCAAGGGAAAAATTTCACTTTTGGTATATTACGCAATCTGACGTAAAGAAAGCCCTGAAACGAATCACAACTAAAGCAGAAGGACCAGACCACGTCAATATTTCGTTATTAAACAAAATCATAGACGTAATACTACCGACTGTGACCCACATTTTCAATGCCTCAATTATGACTTCGACTTACCCACAGCAATGGAAACTCGCTTTTGTCCACCCAATTCCCAAGACCAAAACACCGACATCTTATAACGACTACAGACCTATCAGCATCCTACCTGCCCTATCTAAAGCATTGGAGCGCATTGTACACAAGCAACTGACAGAATACTTAAACAAATACAAACTTCTCGACTCTTATCAATCAGGTTTCAGAGCCGGACATAACACAAGTACAGCATTACTTAAAATCACGGAAGACCTACGCGAGGCCCGGGACGAACGTAAATTGACAATAATGACTTTACTTGACTTCAGCAAAGCCTTCGATTCTGTAGACATTGACTTATTAATATGTAAACTCAGAAGACTACACCTAGAAGAGCACGTTGTCCTGTGGTTTGACTCTTACCTTAATGGCCGCCAACAAAGTGTGATAGCTGGAAATCGTTCTTCCCCTTGGCAGGCCGTAAGGTCAGGGATCCCACAGGGATCAGTTCTTGGCCCTTTACTATTTACAATTTATATCAACGACATATCAGAATCTCTAAAGTACTGCCGACACCATCTCTATGCAGACGACCTTCAAATATACATAAAATTCCACACTGACGAAATAAATGATGCAATAACTAAAATTAATGACGACCTGAACTCAATCTGCACATGGATACGGAAATTCCGACTTAAACTAAATCCAGAAAAATCACAGTCAATCATTGTGGGCCATTCACGTTTGTTAAGCACTATTACCATACCAAATTTGTCCCCGATTAAAATACACGGCACCGAAATTCCGTTCAGTGAATCAGTAAAGAATCTAGGTATTTATATGGATAAAAGTTTAAATTGGAACATTCAAGTTGCAGAAACCTGCAAAAAGGTATTTTCATTAATCCACTCGTTTAGACGATTGAAGAATTTTCTACCCCTTTCCATGAAAAAAATGTTAGTGCAAACACTCGTGATGCCCCACTTCGATTACTGTGATATTCTGCTTACTGACCTAAGCGTTACTTCGGCGCAGAGACTACAACGTGTTCATAATATGTGCGTCCGTTTCGTCTGCAATATTCGCCGGGCTGATCACGTAACACCATCCCTCGAAATGTTGTCCTGGCTCCGTCTAGAAGATCGTAGGAAAATCCACTGTCTTTCCCTTCTCTTTCACATATTACATTTCTCCACTCCTGTCTATCTTGCGTCTCGTTTTCAAAATTTATCCACCCATCATAACCTAGACACACGATCACAACACTCCTCAATATTATCCATTCCCTCCCACCGAACATCCTCATATTCATCTTCTTTCACTGTGGCTGTTCCTCGACTTTGGAATTCCCTACCGAGTAATGTCAGGGACTGTCAGACATCAAATCAATTTAAGAATAGGTTAACGAGATATTTTTCTAACAATTATTGTCAACAATAATAGCTGTTTCAGGTTTCTCAGTGTTTAATGGTTATATATATCACAGATAAATATATAAATTATCTCATTATTATTATTATTACTATTATAATTACCATTATTATTATTATTATTGTTATTATTATTATTATCATTATTATTATAACTATTTCTTACCAGTGTTTATTATTGTCACACTAACATTAGTTATCCAATTTTCATCATTTACTTTCATGTTGTTTTATGATCTAGATATTAATGTAATAACTATGTAAGCAAATGTATTTAATTAGAATTAGAGTCTGGCTGGGCGGAAGAGAAGGCCTACTGGCCTTAGCTCTGCCAGATTAAATAAATAAATTATTAATTATTAATCCTGTGTATCTCCTTAGTACATCCTAACTCATTTTGTGTAGTATCTTAGAAAACATCTTGAAATTCATAGAGAACTTCTCTTATTACTTGATCTGTTTCGCTCAAATGATCTAAACTGACAGACTCTAAAATATTCAGAGAGTTTACTGCATTTATAATATTACGCTGGGAACTTGCCGTCTGTTTTTGTGGTGAGACATCACTATACGGGTACGGGTAAAGTATTCAATTTTTCCTAGTATTCATCTCTTTTGTACTTGTATTTTTTTCACCCATACAATTTATAATTTTCACAGGGACTAACTCTTACTTGGCTCAATTTCATTGAGGGTTCTACCAACATATACACTATTTATTCCGAAACTCGCCGGCTCGAGAATAATCGAAATTTTGTCTCCGCATTTCTCTCGTTGGGAACTACCTCTGCCCTGATGGTAGTTCCACTAACCCGTCCTAAGAGCACTACTTCGCTACTTGGCGGTATAATAGCTTCCTTGCTATTTACAACAACCACGCCTGAGGGATTTCGATTTATGATGTGAGTCTGTCCTAAGATATTTTGACTTTTCCCTTTCACTGTGCCCTATTTGATGCGACGGACTCACTTTTTGCGTCTGCTGCGCTCGAGTCATTGATCTATTTTGGGCAGTCATCCCAAAGTCAATTTCGCCTACCTTTTCATGACATGTGGATTCGTTTGTCAAGTTCATCTTCAACCTTCGGCTTCCTATATCCAGCATAGGCTACACTTTGTTTCTGTAGCAAATCTAGACCTAGTAGTCCACCTGTTTCCGGACCTGCATTTATTGGGCATACTATAAAACCTATGCGGGATCCTTATCACATTTTTAAACTTAATTCGAAATCTTGGGTTCCCCTTACCTCAAGACTCTTTCCGGTGATACTTGCTCTTATAACGGCATCATTAATTGGGTTCCCTGATAACCCTGGTCGGACGATTGATATGGTTGCCCCTGTAGCTACTAACCACCTAGTCACCTTCCCATTTACCCTTGCTATGGCCAGGAGTCATGTGAACCGGGAACGGAGAAAGCGCAAGTGAATGGTTTAAGTCTATTTACTGCCTTGGTGTCAGGACGCTTGCCGAGGCAAAATCGTTTCCCTGCTTAGGACTATCATTTCTATTATGAAAACACTCTTTTGTTACATGACCCATTTTTCCGCAAGAGTAACACACTATGTTATCTCTATGAAATCCTAGTGCAGCATCTCTATTTCTATTCGTGTATTGGTAGTCACTGTTTCCCTCACGTTTATTTTGTTCAGCGTCTCTGCGCTGTTGATGACGCGGGGTGAGAGGTGGTCTTTTCGCACGGCAATCTTCAGTAATGTCCTATTGCGATGATATTTATGACAGAATTTAGATTCTGTTACTACGAATATGTCGCGATGTCCTGTTCCCTGTCTCGCTTTCTTCGTTGCGGTGACGGCTAACTGAATAGCGTCTTTAATATTCTTCGGCCTCCTAACCGAATATGTTTACCTATCTCCCTTCGTAGGCCTGCGACATACGCGGTGTTCTGCCTCTTCTGGAGGATGCGTCGTTCTATCGGATCCCTTGTCTTCTTTAAGTTTTTAAACTAAGAGTTTTGACACTATCCGCGAATGCTTTCGGACTTTCCGTTTTATTTTGTGTGGCCGTTTGTAGCTCTGCATTATAGTAATTATCAGGCAGTTTTTCTTTAAATCTCATTAAACGCAGCTCTAATATCTGCGAAGGCGACACTATCTTGAGTGAGATCTGGCCTACATTGCAAAAATTCAAATGAGGGGCCTGCTCTTTTAAGTCTGAATATGTGTTTCTTATCTTTGTTACTTAAGTTTCCTATTCGCGCAACGGCGTCAATATTTTTTAAAAATTCATAAACCGGTAAGCTTCCTGATAAGCCTGTCTCCGAGAAGGAAATGTATAAACACAACATCATTCTCAAGAAAGCTATAGGCCTAAATAGAACTACCTTCTACCGTTTTGTTTGAAAATGTCATTGGCTTATTATATGCATCGACAACATTAACAGAAAACACTACAAATTCAAGTGCTCAGTAAATGCCAGGGATTAACTATAGGCCTAGAACATAGCCATTGCACTTCAGCAATGCAGTGGAAATCCTTAACTTTCGACTTCCGAGATATGCGTTGATAGACAATTCTATTGCTCATAAGCATGACATTTAGGTACAAGTCTATGACAAGACACAGTAATAGCTGTCACATAAAACGGGATTTCTAGAACCTACATTCCGTGAGTCAGAGACTGCGGTCACTCCTCCCTTTCCATTACCAACACAAAGCAAGCAGGTTGCCTACTCTACGCAGCGGAGCCAACCACCGCAACGCAGCGTCAAGATTGTTCGCGTGTTAACAAGCGAGACTGCACACAGCACAAGCAAGCTGAGATATTTCGGCATTCCGAAAAACTTACCGGAATGTAGACTTTCGATCTTGCCATTTACATACGCCTACCTCGAAATGTGCAGGTTAATAAATTTGTTAGTAAGAGTGCAGTATTTATAAATTTTCTTTATGGGATAAAATAAACAAATTTCATTGCATCTGTCAATTCGTTGAGAAGTGTAGAAAATAGTAGAAACGTAAGTTAACAACTGAATAAGTGATACGTATACGCCAATAATTAGGAGCAGAGTTGAGGGTTACAATGTCATTATTATAATAATGATGATGATAATAATAATAATAACAATTGTAACCCCCAATGACTATAGATAAAAAAGTACTCAAATCTAAATAAGTATTTTTTAAGTTCGGGGAGAGTTCAAACCCGGTAACCCCTCCCCTTGCGTACGCCCCTGTTTGTGTTCAATTTATCCCTGATGTAAACACGTAAACTTATGCTTCTTCGGTGAATTTACATTTTCTTTTCGGCACCTTGATACAAGTGTTACGATTGAACCACTAGTCGAACATACGCTATGTTTGTATTGCTGTCCACTCCAGGACTCTTCGCAGGGCCATTCCATAGTCTAATTTGGAACACGTTGAGAACAAGTATCAACAACTTTCACTTCACCTTCAGCTTGTTACTCGACTCTTGATAGGTGTCACACATCCGAGAGCATGGTTTACATGCTTCCATTTGCATCGTATTCTGTTTGTCATTAGAAACGGAGTCTGGTGGTAGTGATTTTCGACAGTCAGTGTTTTTACTGTAGGCCTATTGAAGTGGATCTTTACTTCTTCTTCTTATTATTATTAATTAGGTATAGAATGTGTAGGCTCTTCCCTCAGTTCTTTCAGCTTATTGATTTATTAAGTTCTATAATTTTACTGATATAATTATAAATTTTCCTGAAAACTTTTCCCTTATATTAAGCAATTTTGTTAACTTACCATTTTGCATGGTTTACATGCTTCCATTTGCATCGTATTCTGTTTGTTATTAGAAACGGAGTCTGGTGGTAGTGATTTTCGAGAGTCAGTGTTTTTACTGTAGGCCTATTGAAGTGAATCTTTACTTTATTATTATTATTATTGATTAGGTATAGAATGTGTAGGCTCATCCCTCATTAGTTCTTTTAGCTTATTGATTTATTAAGTTTTATAATTTTACTGATATAATTATAAATTTTCCTGAAAACTTTTCCCTTATAATAAGCAATTTTGTTAACTTACCATTTTGCTAAGTTTTATGAAATTATATTGATATTATCACTCACTCCTTATATTGCTGCTCAAATAGTTACCATTTAGACAATATACAGGATGTTTAAAAAATACGGGGCATAATTTCAGGTATGTATTTCCCACATGTAGACAATCAAAATAGTTCATTACAACATGTGTCTGGAAATGCTTTATTTCCGAGTTATGGCCTTCACAACATTGAAATTCACTGGAATGTTTTTCTTTCCGCAGGTCGTTGCCGTCAAAGGAGACATTAAGAGGGCACTCTGACAGTTCATTCCGAGGCGAAGGTTACATTCAGTGTTGTGTAGGCGTTAGATTGTGCGACATGTATTCAAATCAAGAGCTGGCAGAGATACACTTCATGTACGGTAAGGTGGACGGCAATGCTGCGCTGGCTCGTCGTTTGTACCAGGAGAGGTACCCACAGCGACAATGTCCAGATCGGAAGACATTTGTACGTCTCCATTACAGTCTGTGCGAGTATGGAAAATTTAACTCTCCTGGTTTGGGAAGAGCACGACCAAGATCTACAACTCCAGGAGTACAGGAGGAGATTCTGGAGGCTGTGAACATGACTCCTTCTATCAGCACACGAAGGGTAGTGTTGCAAGTCAATGTTCCTCATACGACTGTCTGGAGACTGTTGAAAGAGTATCAATTGTATCCTTATCATTTGCAACGTGTACAGGCCCTGTCACCAGCAGATTACCCTGCACGAGTTAGGTTCTGTCAGTGGTTCTTGCAGCAGTGTGGTGTAAATCCGAACTTTCCTGCCTTAGTACAGTATTATTTACAGACGAAGCACAGTTCACACGAGATGACATAACAAATTTCCACAATCAGCATGTATGGGCGTATGAAAACCCACATGCAACTGTTCCATCTCATCACCAGGTGCGGTTCTCCCTCAACATGTGGGCCGGTATCATTGGCGAACGATTAGTTGGACCCCATGTACAGCTGTCAAAAGAAAAAGTGGCCGCTCTCCTGGAACGAAGTTCCCTTCGGGCATCTTCGCTACAATTCGGAGACAGGCGATGTTACATGTTGTTGGACCACGTTGCCTGATATCTACAGTTATAATTGAAGTATTCTGTGTGTTATCGATAGCATAATGGTAGCGTTCAGGCCTCTTATTCATGAGGTCCTGCGTTCGACTACAACCACGTGCTTTTTATGTTCTTTTTTGTTCTGTTTTTGAGAGAGACAAACTATACATAATGGCTCCTTTCTCTTTTAAGATTATTTTAGTAATTAACATCAGGTTCATTAATATATTATGCCATGACTTTATCATTATGATATTGTGGCTGCAAATGGAAAGAAAAAAGATTTTATTCTAAATAAAAATATCTTTCGTGGCATAAACAAAACAAATTTACTGGCGTCAGCCTTAAAACATTCAAACAATTAAGCGTTCAAAAAACAAAACAAAAAGCCATAATTCAATATTTAGTCTATCTTCCTCTTATCTCGATCATCTTGCAGTCGAGTGGGCATGGAATTGACTATTCTATGCAAATAGCGACTGTTTTTAGACACGATATTTCAGGCATTCTGAACATACATACATAAGTGTTCTGTCCATGGGCAGGTCTTTCATTGCAAACCCAGCAATCTCCAATCTTTCCTATTTTCTGCCTTCCTCTTAGTCTCCGCATATGATCCACATATCCTAATGTCGTCTATTATTCTTTTCAACCAGAACCCAACCAGTTACTTTTTATCTTTCTAATCAGTTTCAGCATCATTCTTTCTTCACTCACTTTTTCAAACACAATTTTATTTCTTATTCTATCTGTCCACTTCACACGCACCGTTCTTCTCCACATCCACATTTCAAATGCTTCAATTCGTTTCTCTTCATTTCGTCGTAATGTCCATGTTCTTTCCCCATACAATGCCACACTCCACACAAAGCACTTCACTAGTCTCTTCCTTAGTTCTTTTTCCAGAGGTCCGCAGAAGATCCTTCTTCTTCTATTTAAAGCTTCCTTTGTTCATGTTTGCAGTTTTTCTTGGGAAGGATAGGCCTAAATGCGGTAACATCCCGTTGCTTTCCGCACACCACTATCTCTTTCGCATCTTATTAAATTCCAGGGGGCCCAAGCGTGGAGATGAGGAGAGTGGATTTGACTAATTGGGCCCTCCGGACTTCACCGAAAGTCATGGCAAGGGTTAAATATTAATTCTATCAGGATGTTTGACCCTATCAGAGATCGGGAAATCTCAATTAGCCTTTGCCCCCCGCATCCTGGACTAGCTTCTACGAATCATCAGAAAATCTTAGAGTGTGATTGGGCCAATTTTTCCGAAAATGTTTCCACACTTTTGCCCTCGTAGCTCAGCGGACTAACGTCGGAATTTAGATGTCAACGGCTCAGGTTCAATTTCTCGTTACTCATTTTCATTTTATTGTGGTTCAAGATAGTATAATGCAATAATACAAAAAGAAAAACTAATAGCAGTATTATGCAACTGGATTTTTCCAAACCTAATATTAAATTTATGTTATTTATATCGCTAAAGTACGATTACAATATAAATAACTTGAATATTATTTATACAGTATCATTAAAGAACGATAACACAATATAAATGATAAATATCGGTTTGTTTAATTAATATAAGATATTATATAATACGTATTTAATTATATAAATAAAATAACCTATTTTACAAAGAAAGATGTTTATTTGTGTTATAATAATTACCTACATAAAATACAGATTATTTATATTGTGAAAGAACAGTAACAATATAAATAACTTGAATATTATTTTATAATGCTAATGAAGGAAAACAATATAAATGATAACTTGAATATTATTTATATCGCTAAAGAACGATAACAATATAAAAAACGTGAATATTCTTCATATCGGAATTTCACAGATTTATTACAGATGTATTTAAGAAATTGTAGAAGAATAGTAATTAGTAACAGTGTCCTATTTATTCTTCTTGGAGCCAAATTTGTAAATTTTAAAAGTGTGGTTACTATGTTGAAGTGTATGTGTTGCAACGGATGCTTGATTTGTTATGTATGTGAGTCAGTTATGGGATGCTTGATGTCGTCGCAATGTCGTAATTATAGTTTGATTGTGTTTGTGTGACTATTGTGTATTAATTTATGATGTATGGTACGGAAAGCTGTATATTTGTGTTATAGAAGTGTTACGTATGTGTGTTGTTAATGTTTTTGTATGTTTCAAATTGATACCTGATATTTGTTTTGCAATCGCAATGCCTAATTTACGGATTGTTTATGTTTTGTTTACATCGCGTAAGCTAATTTAATTTTCTTTTCCATTTCTCTTTATGCTTATCTTTTTTGTGTATAAAACTATAGCCCTAACATACATATGTAAAATAGGGCTAACCCCCATTGGAGATACTGTAGCTACAATAGTAATAATTATTATTCATATCGTTATAAAACGATAACAGAATACAAATGATGACTTGAATTTTATTCATATCTCTAAAGAACGATAACAAAATATAAATAACGTGATATCCATCAAGAACGATAACTGGATATAAATGATAATTTGAATATCATTTACATCGCTAAAGAACGATTAAAAAATAAAATGAAAACTTGAAGAAGGCGCGAACCCACAACCTTTGAATCATTAAACAAGCACTCTACCGCTGGTCTGCGAGGAGCAGATATGGAACACTTCCATAGTTCCGGAACTGCTTGTACAAGCACATGCATCGTGTAACATCGCCGCGACCCGAAGTGGACTTTGAAAGTATTCGCTGTTCACGAGTGCGGCCACTTTTTTTTTTGACAGCTGTACTTGTAAACAGACTTACGGGGCAGGTGTACACAAACTTCCTGGAAAACACCATACCTCATGTTTTAGAAGACACTCCACTGATCAATCATCAACATATTCACTCCTTGCATGATGGCGCTCCTGCACACTTCAGTCGTACGGCTCGCCGGTACTTGGATCGAAGGTTTCCTGATCGATGGATAGGTAGAGGTGGCCCAATTGCTTGGCCTCCACGCTCACCTGATCTGAACCCTCTCGATTTCTACTTGTGGGGCCAATTAAAATCATTGGTTTATTCATCTCCGGTGCCTGATTTGGAATCCCTTCGGAATCGAATTGTGGCATGTTCTGAGGACATATGCAATACTCCTGGAGTTTGGGATCGTGTTCGCAGGTCAATGAGACATCGATGTGAGGTCTGTATTCAAGCAGGAGGTGGACATTTTGAACATCTTCTGTAATGACAACGACCTGCGGAAAGAAAAACGTTCCGGTGAATTTCAATGTTGTGAAGGCCATAACTCGGAAATGAAGCATTTCCGGACACATGTTGTAATGAACTATTTTGATTGTCTACATGTGGGAAATACATACCTGAAATTATGCCCCGTATTTTTTAAACACCCTGTATACCAGTACTGTAGTATTGCATTACATGATCACTTGAAAACTGTACACGCATAATTCGAAACGAAACAGGATTTAAAAATAAATTTTATTTGGAAATTAACTACACGAAACTGTTTTCTTTACAAACTACATTCAATACAATGTAGAACTTCGTACTTGCTATGAGTATGGATGACGGACTGAGCTATTAATGCGTTATGAAAATTAAAGTAGGAGCCCACTGATATGAAGAACCACACAACATAATTATTACGTTTTCTTCAGCCAACAATAACTAATTATTATTTTAAAATAATAGGCTGGTATCGGCCCATGTGGAGCTAATACTGTTGTAATAAGTAGTTTAGATTAGATTAGATCAGTTCTCATCAAATCCTTACCTGGATGCAACAACTAGGTAACTCAAATGTTTACACGCAAGGAAAAAAAAACTTCTTACGCTGGATGGATTCAACACTGCTTACAAGACAACACAAGTAACTTTTCTATATTTTATGGCAATAGATTATACCTTCTGTCAGTTAAATTTTTCATACGATGAAAAACCCACGAAATTGCAAAAAGAAGAGAAATTAAGTAGATAGCAAAATTGATATTTGAAACCCATACAAAATATTAACACTTATATAAGTAGACATGGCACTGGATTCGAAAGAATGAGCAAAGGTGGAATAGGAACCACTTATTTTGTTTTGGATTCCTAAATTCATTGACTTTACGAGTTCAATGACACTAAAGGGGAATTTGAAGCTTTCACTCCCTTGGAAATCCTGGAATGTTGGTGGAATGGGTGGCTTAGGTTTTTCAAGTGTTTTATGGAAAACATCTTTGTTGTATCCTTTTAATATTTGGAAAGGCTGGATCAATAGCAGTTATGGAAGTATTAAAAGAGAGGGAAAATTGTGGAAAATATGGAAACATAATTATTTTTACGAAATATAAAAATTTTACCAAAGCATTACAAAATGAGTATCGTTGGCGTTAAATGCATTCTAGATATTATCAATTTTGAAAATTCTTGTCTCCATTCCACTATAGTCTGTGCATTTCGAACTGGTGGCTCAAGGTCAAGCAATGGACTGGATTTGCCATGTGTGCTTACCCCAATCCTGGGCCATTCTCCTCAAATAAAGTCAGCTGGAACAGCCGGGATTACTATTGCTTCAGTTTACAGTTTTCAGTTCATTGACTCGTGTGTGGTTTGTACTTTCGTATGTTTGTACATGACTTTGATCTGCCAGTTCAAAATGCACAGATTATAGCTAGCAGTAATGGTGTAGAACGTGGCTTCAAAACTTTTGAGTTCACGGATTTCTTACAGTTCATACTTCATTTTGGCGGACCCCTAAAAATGTTTTGCATAATTTAGACCTATAAACATGTTCTACGCAATAAATATTTGTATAATGTAGTGACTTAAGTTCACCACGACATAGCGCGACAGCCTTCAGATATGGGGAGTAGCTGCGAATATATTAAATAAGCAGTCATGGACAGCACATAAGGGGGTGGTCCTCCAGCTTGGGTTGGGCGAAGGGCTAACAACCCATCACCGTAAAAAACAGCTTGTTACGAAACCACACAATAAGCCTCGGAATGGGACTGATTCTCTGGCACGACCACAGCAAAGGAATAAGATTACAAGATTTGGTACTTGGAACATAACTAGTCTTTATAGAACAGGAGGAGTTTGTTTCATAACAAATTTTTTTGCCCCATATTAACTTTTAACTATTTTAACATTCTCCATGAATGTCAACTGTACAATCTGCATCATATTTCTTTGATGAGTGAATTCGCTCTAGAAGTGTTGGCCTTTCCTTCAGGAAACTATAGAAGTCCATACAAGACACATTTGAAATGATATTTTGTGATTAACATGGTCTTGTCCACACCTGTGGAGTAATGGTCAGTGCGTCTGGCCGCGAAACCAGGTGGCCCGGGTTCGAATCCCGGTCGGGGCAAGTTACCTGGTTGAGGTTTTTTCCGGGGTTTCAACCCAATACGAGCAAATGCTGGGTAACTTTCGGTGCTGGACCCCAGACTCATTTCACCGGCATTATCACCTTCATTTCATTCAGACGCTAAATAACCTAGATGTTGATACAGCGTCGTAAAATAACCCAATAAAAAAAACATGGTCTTTATGGTTTTAACTGAAAACTAATTCTTTTTGTCAGATCAAATTGAATTCATCAATGTAAACACTCTTTCTGATGATGCATTGGTGCCAAGTATTCCTAACACAAAACTTACAATCTGAATTATGTTTGTAAAACTAATGTATGTCTTTCATAATAAAATAAAAGGAAAATAAATATTTTAACAAACATTTAGAGAAACGAGATACCATTTAAAAAAAACGGGACATTTGGTATCCCGAGCTTACTTTTCTTGGGACAGGAGACAAAAGACTGAAAAAAGGGACAATCCCATTAAAAACAGGACGTCTGGTCACACTACTTGGGAAGGGCCGAACTCCCTTATAGCCTACATGATCCCTTTACTTTTCCATGTAGGTCTCACATATATGACCACATACTCATGGGGTCCAAGTTTGGGGCGGCCAGCAGCTGACTCTACATCAACGCAAGCCGAAAAACTAGGAAAGAAACAGAGATAATGATGACAGAGGGGAAGCTTAATTATGACGGCGAAATGAATCTGAGATCCAACGCCGAAAGTTACCCAGCAATTTTGCTCCGATTGGTTGAGGAAAAACCTCGACCAGGTAACTTCCCTCAACCAGGATTTGAACCCAGGCCCACTCATTTCACGGTCAGATGTGCTAACCATTATTCCACAGTGGTGGACCGAACAAGGGTTATGTGCATTAATTCTTTTGACTTTCGGTTAGCTTTCTTAAGAATATGTATAGAGAAACGTAGTGCTTTCCAGGCTATCCCTGTAATATTAGTGACTTATTCCAACCAGTTTGTTACTAAAATATATCAAGACCGTCTCCAATACTCAGATCTTAATACAGAAACAAAGATGGCCGCAGCTAGGTTCCAAACATTTCCATATATATATATATAGAAGGTTCCACGATATCCTTATGTCAAAATAGTTATTTTTTCGTATTTATTAAGTTGAATTACTAAATTTTGTCTTAAATAAACGTCCAGCATTAATTTATGAGCAATGTTAGGTTCAATTTCAAAGGCGAGACAACAAGATAAGTATGGTACAAATAGAAACACATTGCTATAAAGTTATGAACTTGACAGTGCAAATGCAGCCTGGAAACAGTTTTCAATAAGTTGAAAATCATACCCTGAACTCCGTATAAGTTACTGCAGTAAATGCAAACTTTCACTAACAGTTGTTGGGCATACAAGAGGATAACACACACTCAAATCAATAACACAATTAAACAAGGTCTCCTCATCCAAGGACAATGTGCTCTGCACAAGGTGGTGTTCACTGTGGCATATGATATCTATAGGATAATACTGCACCATGCTGTACTATTAACCCATTTATGCCCAGGTGGGTCGTTTTCGACCCATTGATTAAAATTATTTTCCACGCGAATTAGTCTAGATAACACTACGTGTCTACTTTTCTTAGATGCACAAAGGTACAATGCATTTGTGGAACACGTGGGAAACCAACAGACCACGCCATTATTGCGCCGGAACTTGCCGAATAAATATGACGCAACTACCGTCTGCCTTGGAGAAGAAAAAGTGAGTAAAAGCTCTGTTCAATCCGTGAATTTTATTAACAATTACTGTTTTCTGCCAAGAAGATTCAGGAGAATATGTATCTTGTATGTTTTTGTAAACATTTACACTATTTGCTGTACAGTAGGGCTTAGAATTTAGTGTGGGTCGATAACGACCCACTAAGCACTTATTCGAGGCTTACCTTTCACATAGCTTTTCATTATGAAATCATTTTGTTTTCTTATTATTTTTCTTTGAGTGATGTTTTTACGAACAACTACCTCAATAGAAGTTTGTGTAAGGATTAGAAGTACTTTTGGGAATGATAATTCTGATAGAATTTCTCAGAATATCTCAGGCTTATTACCGCTTTCGTTTACAACATTGTTTTATTTGTGTAATGTTATATCTCACCGCTTGGGATGCACTCTGGATAGTCTTTGACGAACTAAGTAGTTCATAATTCTCGGCACTATCGACACCTATGAGAGCCAGGAGTGAATAACAATCAGAATGACCCCATTTTGTCTTTTTATTATCTTCATGAGAGTTCTCTACTGGCCCCATCTGAAAACTGAGAACCTTCACTACACTTTTCATAATCATAATTATTCCCTCTTTTCAGAGTCACTGGTCTGACAGTAATCTAAATTCTAGAATAGTTGGAGAGATCTGATTCTTCCGAAATCCCAAAACACGGGGCAGATATATTCATTGGTCTGCCTGAGGATAACGGATGCTGATTCTGGAGATGAAGATTGCAAGGACTCCGACTGATCTCAACTACAAGCCGCAGCAGAGTTAGTGACAGAGCTACCAGACATTGTTCAACCTTATAATGAGGAAGGGGGCATCGATATTAGAAAATATTCAGATCTTATCAGCAATGAAATTGAGAATTCCCCACCACCGACACGTAGAATAAAGCGAGAAAGAAATAAAGGTGAGCATCATGTCTAACCAACATAAAGTAGCCCCTTTACAAGAAGAGGAAATCAAAGTTCGTCTGCCTTATGTTTTCCGTAAATATAATTGCAATATGAGTGGAGTACATACTTCTGATATACGTGGAAAAAATGGCACATACCATTACCTTCGTGGTTATTAGATGTGTGCACGTACAATGCTTGGCTTCTCAGTCAGTCGATCATACAGAAAAGTCTTTGGATGCACTCGCCTTCGGCCACAAAATAACGCAAGCCTAAAATTTGACACTTCTCCGAAGAGTGGAAGACGAGTTCGTTCCTTCGATACCATCAAAGAACACCGGAGGAAGGATCACTGTGGGCACTATAGCCCAACAACAAAGACAGTGATACAAGATTTGTGACAATGTAAAAGCATGATAGAGATGCACCATATCATGAGTAGAACTAAGGACTTTTGTCATGTATTTTTAGTAGGTTATTTTATGATGCTGTACCAACATCTCAGGTTAGTTAGTGTCTGAATGAGATGAAGGTGATAATGCCGGTGAAAATTGTCCGGGGTCCAGCACCGATAGTTACCCAGCATTTGCTCATATTGGGTTCAGGGAAAAACCCGGAAAAAAACTCAACCAGATAACTTGCCCCGACCGGGATTCGAACCTGGGCAACATGGTTTCGCGGCCAGACGCGCTAACCACAGGTGTGGACCTTATGTCATGTACCATAATTTATTGTGTGTTTCAAATTATTTATTTCTTCCTGTACAAGGTTTCCTTTCAGATGTGTGAATGTAAGATACATATAAATGTGAATATAGCTCTCAGGGAAATTATTCAATAAATATTTAAAAAAAATCGTATGCGTTTTAATATGGTAATGATTTGTTTATACATTACTTTTAAATTTAACAAGTTGCATACTACGCAAAAGCATAAATAAAACATAAAATCATCAAAACATTATAATGAACAAATTCTCGAGGAAGTGCCTAGTGGGTCGTTATCGACCCACCCCATAAATTTTTACCGAAGTAACTAAATCAATGTTTTCATAGTTCCTCATGCTTACAACGTCCCTCTGACTCACTTAATATGATATGTGAAACAAAAATTAAAAAAAAATCATCTGGGCATAAATGGGTTAAGGCAGAGAGTAGATGCTGTCTACTATTGCAGTTTTGTGCAACATTAGCTACCTTCATCGAGCTTTAAGAAGAAAGTGACGGCACCTTTCGGAAACTACCCCTAACATCCTTCATGACAATGCGAAATGTCACACTGCTAATGCCATGACAGATCTTCTGCACTGCTGCAATGGAAAGTACTGGAACATTCACCATACTTACCTGATATGAGTCAATACGATTATGATCTTTTTTCCCGAAATGAAAGAGCCACTTAGAGGGAAGCATTACAACACAAGAGATGCCATTATTCATGCCATAGGGCGGTCACTTGAGACATCAACAGAGATGGATGCACTGATGGTGTACGATGCCTTCCACAATTGTGGCAGGTGGTGGTAAACGTGGGGGGGGGGAGCAATAACATTGAAGAAATGTAAGTGATGTTTCCTCTGACAAGAAATCCATTTCAAAATTATAGCAATGTTGCCATTATTTTTTATCCAACTCTCGTATCTTGTAATGATTGTTTTGTTTCCCTAAATATGCCACAACTATTTCACATCTGTCTTCAGTAGCCACCATTGCACATAAATATTAAATTAGTATATTTTGTAAGATTTACTGGAAATAATAACAACAACAATAATAATAATAATAATAATAATAATAATAATAATAATAATAATAATAATAATAATAGCAACTTAAAAAAAATGTTGAAATAGTGAGATAATAAATTTTCACATAACAATTTATAATTCGTTTATTTGGAACAGTTAAAAAAACAATGCTACAAAAATATACCACCTTACATTATAGAACCATTTCATATGCTTTAGTTTGCATATATTTCCTCACATGGGATCCAAATAGATTTGTATCTGATGGAGTGCAGCTCGAACAACTCACTGCAGTCTGTCACCTGTTCCAAATTGTCAAAGCAGGGCAGTCTGTCAACCCAAGTATCCTTCATGTTAGCACTGGAAGCCCACTCAATATACTTTGCTGTTGTTGCTTCAATGCCAGGAGCCCACAAAGCTGCCACCTCCTGATGGCTGGCCAGTTGTGCTGCCAGATACTTTGTGTCTCCAGTTAGAACATTCACCACGCCTGCTGGGAAATCTGAACAATCCAATACCTGTACCAGAATTGAAAATTTCTCAGGATTACAATACACACATTCATAATGTTGCGAATTTCATTTATTGATCGCAAGATGTCTCTAGTTTCACTATACAGAGCAACACTGTGATACATCACATGAAAACGAAACAGTAACTGTTCAAAATGCTGGATGTTCTCAATATCCAAATAAAACAAAGGGCTGTAAATTTATTTCTTACTGTGGAGCAAATTAATCCAATTGATATCCATACATATCAAAGACAATGTATCATGACAGTACTGCAGACACCAGTACAGTTAAAAACTGAATGAGACACTTCAAGGGCAGAAAAACGAACATTGTTGACAAGTCTCGTGGCCAGCCAGCAATGACAGTGACAGAATACAACAAAGGTCCAATCAACGCACTCATCAAAGAAAACGACACATGAATTATGTGATGCAATAAGCATTCGAGAACCAACTTTGATAGTCATTATTAAGAAGCTTGGTTACAGAAAGGTTTGCACCCATGAGTACCGAAAATATTGATAGACTAACACGAGCCCAAAAAGACATTTGGTTGGAGCTCCTGGAGCATTATCCAAATAAGGAGGATATTTTTCTGTCATGCATCATTACAGGAGACCAACTCTGGGCCCACCATTATGAGCCGAAGCAAAATGTTTATGCTGATTTCTGGAATCACAATACGGATTTTTACTGAAATAGAAAATGGAGCAGATGCGTAGAAAATGATGGAGACTTTGTAGGAAAGTAACAGGATGTTTATGAAAGATATGAATACTTCATTTAAATGTCATACTACTAGCAATTAAAGTTTCTGAGAAAAAAATTAGAAGGCAAAAACTTTTGTATCAATGTAAAGGATGATGAAACTCAGTATGATGGCCTAATATGCAGAGGTTTCATGATTCGATTTTCGTGGGCAGGGCTTCTGATCAAGAGAATGTGACAGGGGATTCACAGAATCCTTATGATTACGTGAATAAGTCTTTGTTTTACTGTTTTGTATTTACTGTTACTTTTTATCATTAGGGATATGGGTTTTTATTGTTTAATATTTTTATTGTACTTGATTTTACTCTATTACATGGACTCATCCAGTGACGTCATAACATTCTCGACAGTATCTGGTTACATGGAAATAAAGCTAGTTGCTTATTAGATAATTTTCGTTGCCTATCACTAGGCATATGGGTTTCTGTTATTTAATATTTATTATTGTATTTGATTTTTACGCTATTACATGGACTTGTCCAGTGACATAACTTTCTTGACAGTATCCGGCAATATGCAGGTAACACTAGTTGCTTATTAGCAGGGTTTAAGCTAGAAAATAAATAATTGTCGCAAAAATGCACAAACGTAAAATTATATTTGTGCAAATTGCGAGAAGCTTGTGCAATATTATAAATAATTCTACAGAATGATAAAATTAATAAACAAAAATTTATGTAATTTTTTCTTTCAGTTTTATTACTTTCGATCTATCTTACCACACTCTAGATATACTTATGCAAGTAAATCATTACGTAGGTATGTTTAGAATCAATTAATGCTGAATTTACATCACATTAAAGTATGTTATTTTACGAGCACTCTAAACATTGAAGTTTTTTACGAGTAGGCCCTTCAAGATTTATTGTTAGCAGAGTGCTAACTCTTTTTACTGAAAGGTGGTTTCTAATTCCAGTTTTTACAAGATCCATGGAACTAAATTCTCGCTCACAATTTACAGTATGTGATGGAATTATATAAATCAATTAGAAGAAATTGTTCACTCAACTTACATGAATCGCACCAACTCTTTGAAATCAATTCCTGAACATCTTTTGCTCAATACCTTTTTGAACATTGCCCATGCCATTAGCATTTCAATTAAATTCAGATTAATTCAAACACATCTCTGATTTTATTTTCTCTATTACCATCTTCGTTTCTGAAGTCCAATGTGGTTGTCGCATTTTTGCACATTTACATTGAAAGTTTGATGCATTTTTAGAAGTCGAGTAGCAAAATGCGACAAATGCGACTGTGGCTTAAACCCTCCTTATTAGATAACTTTTGTTACTTATTCCTTTGCAAGTACATTACACAACATTCGACAGATGGCAGAATGTGCACTCTTTAACATGTGCAGGTGGAAACTTCCTTAACTTAGTGTTGCGCTAGAAATTTGAAGAGCTTCTAATTAATTATACATCAGACAAAGATGTATTCACATCAAACATTTCAGTGATACCACGCCCATATAATAGTCCTGAGTTGAATCCATGAGAGTTCTTCCTTTTCAACATTAAAAAATATCAGAACAGAATACTGTACAGGCAAATGCTGGTTGTTAAGTGTATGAACCATTTAAGTCAATTTTCAATAAAAAAAAAAATCCTCATTGTGTAGATTCCTGGACATAATGGTGTCACAGAAAACGAAATGCATATCTTTTCCGTAAAGGGAACTTCAACTTTCCTAGTGAACCACAGTCTTTCATCAGCCTTCAACAGCATCTGCCATCATAAATATCAATAATGAATTAGGCTTAGTATAGCTGAGTAACAAACGTTTCAAAGTGCACAGAAACTACGTGCTCCTACACGTCAGTTGGAATGGGGGATAAATCATTTGGATTGAGTCTGTGGAAGAGTACGGATCTAGTCCAGAGAAGTACGGTTTGCTCTGGATAGTGTTACATTGCATTCTATTCCTACTATGTTAGAGTATTTAGGGTAAAATGATGTATCTCTCTATTATGCCTCTCGGCAAAAGTTAGTAGTCGTTAAAGAATGACATCATGTGAAATGCAAGAGTGAAAGCACTATGTTTTATCTGTTGCCACACTACAGGCCTGTTTCAGCCTCATGCAGTATTAATTTCAAAAATATTACTTTTGGTTTGTAATCTATTATTCTAGACATGTTTTGACAGAGATACTGGTACATTATTGTATTTTCAAGACTTGTCATAAGTACTTATTTTTTAAGTACGTTATTTAATGACGCTATATCAACTACTAGGCTATGTAGCATCAATGAAATTGGTGACATCGAATTGAGGCCCAGGATTCACCATGTGATTACCTGACATTCGTCTTACAGTTGGGAAAACCATCGGAAAAACTCAGCCAGGTATTCAGCCCAAGCAGGAATTGAATCCCTGTCTAAGCACAGATTTGAATCAGTAGGTATACAAGCTACTATCTGAGCTATGATGCTATGTATAGATAATGTGAAAATGAATAAGAAACTTGTCACATATCATGCCGAGATGTCCTGATTTGGACGGAGCCCAGTGCAAATACACTGAAACTAATCAATGACTCTTCATGGAGATTAAACAAACCAATCTGTGCAAGTTTATACTTGCCCTCAGCTGCACATTTAATTTCTTAGACTGGGAGCACAAAGAACCAAACTAATGGGCCTAAGTGCTTTCTGACGTAGAAAAGTTTCAACATGTTAGCAGAAATGATCAAAGATCTTGCTTAAATGCATATATATATTTAAATAAAATTAAATAATTCTCATTAATTAACAAAAAACCATTCGTATTTGTTTTTTTTTTTTTGGCATTTTATTCCAGAAAATGAAGTAAAAAAACTGGAATGTTATCTAATCTAAGAGATCAAATCACGAACTTCAGGATATGAAGCCCATATACTAATATATGATTAGCCATTTCAGGAAACTGGTGTTTACCTCACAAAATTCCACAGCAGGCGTTGGGTGGACACTATCAGCAATGACAACAATGGAATTTCCATAACACACTGCTGGTGCAAACATAGAGACGAAGTTGAGAAGTGCCAATGGACCAGGTGGGGACTGAATGGGTGTCTGCACAGCTCCAATGACCCCCATTGGCTCGCGATTTATTATGGTGGCAAAATTGTTGTTGGGACTAATTTCCCCTGTTGACACATGCTTCTTGTCACAACTTGCTGCCCAGTGGAATAGCACACGCTGACAAGCATCAAGCTCCTTTGTGGCAAATTCTCTGTCTGCTTTGCCATACAGAACAGTTAAATGACTGCAACACAGAAAAACGTTTCTTATTACAACTGAAGATTATATGACATTAGAACTGTAACACTTCAAATCATATCTTGTATTCCAAATTAAACACGGATTTACCATTATTTTACAATAAAATATATTTTTTTTTTGTTAACACTCTTCTTATTAAAAAATTATATACTCTATTTGGTACTTATCTTAATTCAGTCAGAAAAGTTGGTAGGGAGGTCATGATCGTGATCATGGTGATGGTGATGGTGGTCATGGCAGCAGTGGTGGCAATAGCAGCAATAGTACGATTTATATGGCTACTTCACATCTTACTTTTTGATATGTGTGTCCAACTACATGTCCACTGTGAATGATGAATTGTGGTGTTTCCCAAGATTTCAGATTATCTATGGTTCATATTTTTGCATCTGATGAGGATATGTTCTATTCTTTCATTTTCTGTTAGTCATTTTTACATAGTAGTGACTGTAATTCAAAACGATGTAGGTAAGCTTCTGTGATAAGTTGTTCAATTCTTGCTCGAGTAGCTTGTAGTTCGTATGTGTCTAGATATCCCTCCCCCCAATCAATGCCACCAGGTTGTCATTTGACGTTCCTGGCAATGGCTTATTTGTAACCTACTTCTGAGGTTGGGGCGCCTGGGAGGCAGAGTTATGCTGCCCCGATAGTAGTATGACAGGATAATTATGAAGTGCCAGGAGAGATCTTAAACCTAAGCCTAACCTAATTTCCAGACCATGGACGAACACAGAAACATTCCCCATTAAGGAAAATTCCTGTGTTCTTACCGGGAATCGAACCCAGGGCCTCATGAACTGTAGTCCGAAGCTTTGACCATTAGCCCATGAGGCTGGTCTGTATATTTTATTGATGTTATGTTGCTTCAAAATATTTCTGAGTGTTCCTCTGGTTTGTCCTTTTAGACTAGCAGTCAGCATTTGTGGATTTGCAAATCCATTAACATCATACACCATAACATCAGATATTTACCTATGGTGATATAAATATAAAAAAAATTCTTAAGGTACATGTACACCTTTACATACAAAAAAATTTGTTTTGCATAATTTTGCTCTGCAAAATTTTTATACAATTGATAATGGTACCAGAAAGAGAATGAAGTGAACAGATCCCTTGAAATTATGTCTAGATTGTTTATAAAAATTATTTTGTTTATAATTTTGACATAAAACTTGAAACACGATAGCTCATGCAGTTTTTAAGATAGAGCCACAGTTTTTTCACTGTTTTATAGCTAAAACTATTATTTAGTGCCTGACATATAGCTATTTTTTATTTGTATTTACATTAATTAAATATTACCATATATGTAACTTATACTAATATTTTATGTTGCATAAATCATTTAAAATCCATAGATAATTATTAACTATATTAATGTTATTTTACTCATTGTCAGGCACTGGGGGGACATTTCAAGCTTCAAAATGACACCAATATCTTCTTGGTATCACCTTATTTGGATGAGATATCATGTTTAAAAGAATTAAATATTCTAAAATTTCTATTTACAGGAAATGAGCCACAAACTTTCAGAGCCTAGAAGACTCCATCATCATATGTCACCCCTTAAGTAGCTTCATGTCGGTCCAGTTTCAGCTTCTTTCTGCCTCTCAAATACCTCCTTGTTTTAACTTCAGTTGTTGAATGTTTTTTTTTTTTTTGGCATTTTTGTCCCTATTTTCCATTGATGCAACAAATCCTGCAATGGTGTTTGTCCCAGGGTTTATGCCCATCCTCCTCAAAATTTTAATTTCTACTTTTGGACTTTTATTAAAATCACGTACAACATCACTGACACATAAATTTACAGTTTTATGACCAACAGTAAAAGATTATAAATTACTTCGTTATGTAAAAAAGTGTTTTCAATCTAATGATCATGTCCTGATATCTATGCATCTATTTTGGCACTAGAAAGAAGTTTATTTTACAGGCAATGCTGGACGAGAGGATTGATTGCTACGAGGATCACTTCAAAAGTAATCCACAATATTTATTTAAAAATTACATTTTTGTTCTACAGCTTTGCTATTTTCATATAATGTAGATATATCCTTCAGGAACAATATGTCACTTTTCCACATAATCCCCGCACCTTTCAACAGCCTTACGTCACCTTGGAATGAGGGCCTGTATACCTGCACGATAAAAGTCTGGACCAATATGTCTGAGCCACTCTTTAGTAGCGTGCACGAGGGAGTCATCATTTTCAAATCTTGTTCCTTCAGTTTACCAAAGAGATGGTAATAGCATGGTGCCAGATCAGGACTGTACGGAGGATGTTTCAGTGTTGTCCATCCAAGTTTTCTGATCTGCCCTGTGGTCTTCTGACTGACACGTTGCAATGCCTTGTCCTGCAATAGCAGAATATTCTGCTTCTCCCGATGTGGTTGAACACGAATCAGTTGAGCTTGACTTTCTTGAGAGTTGTTACATATGCATCAGAATTAATGGTAGTTCCGTGTGGCATAATGTCCACAAGCAAGAGTCCTTCTGAATCGAAAAACATAGTAGCCATAACATTTCCTGTCAAAGGCGCAGTTTTGAATTTCTTTTCTTCAGTTAATTTTCATGATGTCACTCTATTGCCTGCCTCTTTATCTCCGATCAAAATCGTGGAGCCATGTTTCATCTCCTGTCACAATTCTTGCAAGAAATTCATCTCCACCATTCTCATACTGGTCATACAAGGGTTGTATCTATGACCTCCATAAATTGCAAAGGTTTAGAATCAAAAATAAGTTTTAAAAAATGTTGTGCATTACTTTTGGAGTGATCTTCGTAGAAGTGACCATGGCTGATGACGCAGTTTGGAAAATGGGACTTATCTGAAAAACCTTAAGGCATAAATCGAAAATTCTTATATCAAATTAAAGGGGAGAAAATTCTCGATTAAAATAGTTATATTTAGAAAATTCTAATTTTTCATCATTTTTTGCGTTTCGTGGGTGTACATATACCTTTAATAAATTTGCATTTCTAAGAAACATAAAACATAACGTTAAATAAAGTGTTAATATTTTTTTACTTGAGATTGTACACTTGATCTCAAACATACGAAAAAAAAATCCTAGTGTTTTAATAAGGGCCTAGTAATTAAATAAAGATTGGAGAACGAATTATACACTGATGTTTCAAATGGACTACTTGATATATAACAGTTGCCAAAATAGATAAAAATTCAGTCTGGTATAAACAACTGTGGCGATTCAAGGCTCCTTGATGTTCGAGAGTTGACCACTCCCAATGTCTCGAAATTTCGCTTGATTCACACACAAGCAGTCAATGACGTAGGCATTACTGTGGTGCAGGTTTTCAGCTTTTTGGGCATTGTTAATCTTACTTTCTCGATTGTTGTTCAACTCTAGGCTCATTCACAATGAAAATTAAACATAACGTAAGCGTTAACTTAAGAATGTAAACGTTACGGTAAAATCAAGAGCATTCACGATGGGAACATAAACATAACCGCAAATATACTAGGTAACAATGGAAACATAACAACGACGCCATTTCCTCATATTCTGTCGTATACTTCAGCGCTCCACGATTGTGTACTGTTTGCAAATCACGTAAGCATAAGCATGAAAGTTTGGAGTTTGCAAACTTTCATATTAACGTCTTACGGTAATGTTTATGTCAGTGCTTATGTGAATCATTGTGAATGATCCCATTTGATAACCTGGCCGCAAACTTCTGTGTTTATGTTACGGTTATGTTTAATTTTCATTGTGAATGGGCCTTTATACCATCATTCACGATGGGAACATAAACATAACCGCAAACATACTTGGTAACCATGGAAACATAACAACGACGCCATTTCCTCATATTCTGTCGTATACTTCAGCACTCCATGATTGTGTTCTGTTTGCAAATCATGTAAGCATAAGCATGAAAGTTTGGAGTTTGCAAACTTTCATGTTAACGTCTTATGGTAATGTTTATATCAATGCTTATGTGAATCATTGTGAATGATCCCATTTGGTAGCCTGGGCGCAAACTTCTGTGTTTATGTTACGGTTATGTTTAATTTTCATTGTGAATGGGCCTTAATAGTTACCCTTCACCTTGCACCCTTACTGTTTCTGTAGACACTGTTGTACCATTTGCAACTATTTTGTAATCAATATGTTTCCAACTATATCTTCAACTTATCTCTGCAGCAGTGGCGTGCATTCTGGGTAGGCTAGGTCTGCTGCACCTACCCAGACAGACAGGAAGAAATTTATTAAATTTGTATTTAAAAGTAATACTGTTAATTTAAGAAAATCTGCAGAGTCCTTAACTAATTTCAGCAAACTTTGGCTTGGCATCCTATTTTCATTTCCTTTTGGCTGGTACTGTATGTCGCATTTGAATTATTGTCCGCTGTGTGCTCGCTCTCGCGTCATCTTTCATCACTGGAGAGTTGGGCTGCTCGGCTTGCGGTGCCTACCTGGCCCTGCAGTGAGCATAGTGTTTCCCTTCATAGTCAGTACATTAGAACAGCTGGCGCATGCGCCCTGATTCACGTGTCTTGCCCATTGCCGTAATACGCTAGGTGGTAGGTGCTATTGAAAGCGCTTTTGGTGATGAAATTACTGTATTATAGTGTTTATTTGAACTTCTGGTGGTAAAGTGAGTGTGTTACAGAGTTTATTTAAACAAAGTGAGGTATAACTAGTGCGATATTGTTGTAATATGGCAGAAGATCACTGTATAATTGAACAGATTTTTAAAAAGCCTTTCAGTTGTAGATCATTTAGCGAAAAAGTTGAAATTGTAACTGTGGGGGAAGACCAGTGCAGGCGCTTCCGAACTTAAAGTTTTTACATAAAGAAAAGAGTAGAGAATATTTACGTTATTTCAATGTGAACCAATATGTGAAAACTAATTGGCTAACCGGATGCTGTCATCTTAATAAATTATTTTGCAGGCCATGCTTAATATTTCGTAACGAACAAAGTGTGTGGAACAAAGAGGGTTATAATAATTTAAATAATCTCAGCAATGCCATTGTCAAACACGAACGATCGCAGTGTCATTTGCGTTCGGTTGTTCAGCTTTCTTGTTTTGGAAGTGTTCGTATTGACACCCAACTTGAACAACAATTGAAATCGGATGTGGTGCGTCACAATGAAATGGTGAAGAAGAACAGAGAAATATTGAAATGCCTAATCGACGCAACGTGCTTCTTAGCCATGCAAGAACTGCCGTTCAGAGGGCATGGCGAAAGTGAAGATTCACTTAACAAAGGCAACTATGTAAAATTTTTACATTTGTTGAGCAGCTATGACACTACTCTTCGAGAACATCTAGAGTCGTCTACAACATTTAAGGGCACATCGAACAGAATTCAAAATGACCTGATAACTGCTATCAGTGGCGTGTTGATGGAATCTATTAAGAATGATATTTCCATGGCCCAGCATGTTGCAGTTATTTTAGATGAAACATCCGATGTAAGCAACAAATCACAATTATCCACCACTCTCAGTTATGTCCATGACCAGACAGCACAGGTTCAAGAAACGTTTATTTCCCTCGTTGATGTGAGTGCAGATAGATCCGCTAATTAATGGTTTATTTAATCATGTAATGGACATAGTGGGATCTTATGATATCAGAGACAAATTAGTTTGTCAAACATATGACGGTGCGGCAGTGATGGCTGGAGAAATAAATGGACTTAAAACCAAAGTTCAAGACATTTATCCTAGAGCTCTATTTGTTCATTGTTTCAGTCATGTCCTAAATCTAGTCTTATCTGTCAGCTATGAGTATTAAGGAGTGCCGGATCTTTTTTCAGACATTGAATGGATTAAGTAGCTTCTTCTCCAAGTCTACAAAACGCGCGCATGCTCTTACTGAATATTCCAACAGAATAATTCCAAGAAATGCGCCCACAAGATGGAATTTCTCTTCCAGAATAGTCAATGTTGTAAAGGAGAACCGTGAATTGCTGGTGGACTTTTTTAAAAATATACTCAACAACTCATCAGACTGGGAAAGTGAAACTGTTGCTCTTGCGCGTGGATATTTGTCTTTCCTTTCAGAGTTTGAGACCAAATTTCTTCTAAATGTGTTATCAAAGATCTATGCATACACTGACATTCTGTACAACATTCTTCAGACGAAGCATTTGGATATTCTGTATTGTGTAGAAAAGGTTAATGAAACAAAACGTATTGTTCTACATGAGAGAGACAGATTTGATGCATTATAGAGTGATGTTTGTAATGAAGTCGAATGTGAAGAAGTGCCGCGAAAAAGAAAATGCCTGGAAAATGATGTCATAAAATACGGGAGAATATTTTTTGAAATAATAGACAATGTGACAAACCATATTACAGATAGGTTTGGAAATCTCCCTCAGTTGGAATTTATTTCATTGCTTGATCCAACCAAATTTCAGTCTTATAAATTAAATTTTCCTAATTCCACCCTGAATGCGCTGAATGTAAAGCACAGTGCAATGTTTGATATAGTCCGTCTAAAAAATGAATTGACAGTCCTATATTCAATGGAGGAGTTTCGTGGAAAATACCCTCATGAACTGGTGACACATTTAAAATCAAAACAACTCCACACAGCAATTTGTCGAATTGTACAAATTGACAGGTTTTGACCATACCAAGCACATCTGCATCTGCTGAGAGGTCATTTTCTGCTCTTAAGCGGATTAAATCATTTCAAAGATCAACTCAAGGGCAAGAAAGATTGAGCAGTCTAGCCTTGATGTCCATTGAGAAGAAAAAGCTGAAAGAAATCCGAAAATCCCCTACATTCCACAGCGATGTCATTGAGGAGTTTTCTAAAAAGGAACGCAGAATGGAGTTCACCTTCAAGTAAATAAGGTATGATTTATTTAATTACTAATTTATTTTATCATTAGTTTCCGGAGGTTTCTGTTTTCTTACCCTCCTTCTGGCTGCTGCTCTGGTTTGTTGTCAGAACTCACTAAATTTATAACAAATTATCAATATGTTCGAGATATTGTAAGTTGGATACCTATGTAGCATGAAAACATGAAGAGCCTACCCTAATGCAATAGGATCCGCACGCCACTGCTCTGCAGAAGATGCAGTATTGTTAATTTAGAAGTATATGGAGTCATTGAATATTATAATATTCTTATAATTTGCCATTTATTTTGATTCTGGCTCTTACTGATGATTTACAGACTTTCATTCATGGACTTCATCCCTAAAACAGTAACATATAATGTAATAAAAAATGTTTTGATAAGCACCTAATGAAATCTTCACGTCTCGACTGCAGTTTCTCTGCTGTATTGTACAATATCTGTGAACGTAAATGTGCTCCAAGCTTCCACCATACAGGTTGTGCCTTCAGAGCAGCCTCTACTGCATTGCGCACATCTTTTCTGAAAAAAAAATTTCAATTCCATATAAAATATGGTTACGATAATAAATTCAACACATCTTAATGTAGCATTTTTAAGTTTTCCAGCATATGCTCAAATTTGTATAAAATACTCGTAATCAGATAATTTATTTAATGCGTTGATGAATCTGATGGAAAACATGAACATTCAGTTATATTTTATGTCCAATTATGTGATAAGGCAACTGTTTTCTTATGGACTGATACATTCAAAACATAACAAAAAATATTATCAGCAAAGACACATTATTATCCAAATTGCTAGATGTCAGTTTACCAATGTGATGCACTGCAGACAAAATCTAACGTGAAAAGTAATGTGCAGCATTAGCATATTGTCGGCTTAGAGTGTAAACCTGCTAACTACCAAAAAGGAAATTTTACAAGGGAAGCAAAAAACTGAGTTCAAATTAACTCTGAAACTTCAGGACCAAATCCAAAGTACAGGTGGTATTTGTACCTGTACTTTGGATTTGGTGCTAAAGTTTCAGAGTTAATTTAAGCTCAGTTTTTTGCTTCCCTTGTAAAATTTCCTTTTTGGTAGTTAGCAGGTTTACATTCTAAGCCGATGATATTATTCCTAGAGGGAAATGCTTGGTTCAAGATGATGAGACAAGTATGCAAAATTAGACAAAAAAAAATACATATCAGCAATAACAGTATGATTGAATACCGAGTCTGAAGAAAGTAATTTATTGATTGAGAATGTTATATCTCTGTCGATTTTAAACAAAAGCAGTGTTCTAATAAAATACTGATACCATTCATTAAGTCAATAATTTTCAAAGCAAATTTATGCAATCAGTACCATCCATTCATCAATGGATACATTTTATATATTTATTGACAATTTAAATATCTGTCTGTGCATTAGATCTACAATCACCAACTAAGTACTGTCATTAGTATATAGGTTTTCATTCTCAAGTTCACCATCTGATATCTGAAGATAAAACATAATACAGTAATTGAATTCTACACATTTTGAGAATAAACGAAAATATAATGCCTACAATAAGAACAGAATACAAACTGAAAGGTTACAAATGTAAAGGAGATGACGACGAAGTGATAACGACTCTCAAGTAAAAGAAACATTCTGAAACTGATACGCAGAATCAAAACTGTTCAATATGTTTTTTATGATTTTCTACTAACACAGTTTTGAATTATTTAAAATTTTAATTTTGTGTTATACTGTACTATTAATATAACACCTCATCTATTATGTAATAATGGTAGGTAACATTCAATGTATTTGCGGTTTTAACCTGTCACAGGCGATCAAGTTGAGAAATGTTTAGTTTCGCCTGTTGAAAAATGGAAATGACACGTGAATAACAATACCCTGTTCTAAAATTTTACTTTCGTCTTAAAAATCGTGTGCTCAGGCATGTTAAATATTACAGCAAGCTTGTGGGAAAACTGTTCTACCCTAAGTAATGCTCGTAGATGGTACAAAATGTTAAAAGATGGAAGACAATAATCATCAAAAGACATTAGTACTGGGGCTCCAACCACTGTTCTTACAGATGTAAACATTAACACTGCTGCTGCTATTGTGAGAAAAGATAAGACGAATAACACTAAGAAACCTTTAAAAGGTCTTGGAATAGTTCATTAGGTGCCACACATTGGTAACAGAAAACCTGCACATGACATGTGTTAGTGCATTAGTGCACAGTAGGTTCCAAGAATGCTTACTTCTGAACAGCTGAAGGTTTTGAGATTTGCATATGGTGTGTATGATGTTACAGGAGAAAGGTGAAGGGTTTCTTTCGAAGATCATAACTGGAGATGAGATTTGACAGCATCATTTTGAGAGGGGGGAGAATTTTTTTCAAATAACTAGAATCGACAGCAATTCGGAAGGCGGTAGTCTGCTAGCGTTTGCGTCAAGAGAGAGACAGATAGAGAGAGCAAGGCAGCATACAACACTGTCACATCATACTTCACGCACATGTGTAATACAAATAGCACAGGAGAGAATTTAAATTATCAAAAGACAATAATGACCTTAGCCGTTGATTACTGTAAGCATGACACCAAACAAACCCTCTTTCCTTCACTAACAATATTCTTCGCACAGTTTCCAATCCCACATCACATGCTTCTGCAGTCGTTTCTTGCATGTTGGCAACGTTGCAGCCAGCATCAAGATGGCTGGCAGCATTCTGCTCGTCAACGTTTTTGAAATAATTATACACCTTAAACACTATTTTCCGCGCCTGCCTGTGCAGTACTTGTCTTTTTACAGTCTCTTCTTCCATTTATTTATCTTATACACACACATGCATCTATAATGAACACCGATCAAAATACCCCTCATTTCTCGTGAAAAACAACAACTGAATAGAATACAGTGGACTTCATGTTGTCAGCAAACAGCTGGATACATTGAGAAGATTGATTTATTGATTGATTGATACACACACAGTAAATGTTAGTTTTACTTATTCAATGTATTGAAACACTCACACGTAAACAAACGAAATCGGTAAGCACTTGTTACAGACTGATTCCAATTGGTTCTACTGTACAAGTTTGTGACATCACATACCAGCAATGCTATGGCGCATATAGCAGCTGACCGTCTTCCAAAATGTCATCTAGTCTAGAGGACATGAAAAATGTCTAGAACTGGATGATGTAAGAAATTACAAAGACTGGACACATTCGAAATCTACAGACGGCAACAAAAGTGACAACGGAGTAGCCATAATAGAACAAAACTATATCACTCATCAACTTCTATACAGGTTAAACCAGAAGTGTTCAAATAATCAAGCAGAACAACTTGCTATCCTCAAAGCAATAGAAGACATCGAAAGAATCACTTGCATGCAAGAGAATGAAAAGAACTGCCGCAATCCACATCGACAGCAAAGTAACCCTTGATTCACTGGTAAATACCAACAACCACCATAGTCTAATTGAAGATATCAGACAACGGATAAGAAACATTCAAAAAGAGGGATGACCATACACTTCATCTGAGTGAAAGCTCACGTCGGAATCCCGGGGAACGAGTTAGCAGGCCGACTGGCAAAGGAAGCATCTTGCAAAGAGAACCTTCAAGAATCATAGAAGAAAGTACTCAAAAGTGCAGTGTATAGTGCAGTGAATGAACGAAGTGTACAAGAGTGGCAAAGAGAGTGGTCAGTTACCAACAAGGGCAAAATTACAAAATCATTTTTCCCCAGTGTTAATGATAGACTGTCAGTAAATCTAAAATTAACAGCTATTTAATTACTTTCCTGACTGGTCATGGAAAACTAAAAGAGTACTTCCATAGGTTTAAAATAACTGATAATCCAAACTGTTCATGTAATAAAGATATACAATCAGTAAATCACCTTGTGTGGGATTGTGAACTGCTAAGTGCCAAAAGACAGGCTTTATGGAGAGATGTGATAAAACATAGTTAAAAATGGCCGTTAACAAATGATGAACTAATGAGAAGACACCTTAGAAGCTTTGTTAGATATATAGCATTAATTGATCTGAACACACTATAATTGATCAAATGACAGATATTTATAATAGACTAAACTAATCTAAGAAATACAACAGTTTGGAAACTAAAATATAAAGCATGGGAGTAAGAATATATAACATGTAATATTACATATTGTAATGGGGCATGCCGAGGAAATAAAGTATTAAGAAAAAAGAAACACACACACAAAAGGAAAAAACCTTACTCAGAAATATACGAGAGAAAACCTTATTCATAACTCCTTATATGATGTGCTAAGATGACATGCTTATAGTTAAATCAAACTTGACATTCTTAATATAAGATACATTTCTAATATTTATCATGTCTTGCAATATACAGTATTTAAGTTTTCCAATTTACATAGGCGAATATTATTCTGAAAGAACTGCACATTCCTGCTTTCACAAAAATTAAATTCCTGGCATGGATAGCATGCAACTAAAAAGTGAGAAAAAGCAGCCTATGATGGAAGTTACATGATATCTTTATATTTCCCATTTTGTGAAATAGGCTACTAACAAATATTTTAATAAATGTTATACCAGTATTGGTACTTGAAATGCTACCAGTATTAAAAAAAAAAGCAGTAACAAATGCTGTATTTATTTTTGTTTTGTGAGAGGAATAGTTGTAAACCTTTCAATATCATCCAGGATACATCATAAGGATAGCATATAGAGTATGTTGAGTCACCATGATTTAAACATACCAAGAAATGTAGCATTGGAACATCAATGAAGAGAGCAGGAAATACATACAGATTAAGCTAATGATATGCAAATAAATATTGTAGCTATAGTACTTGATAAGAAACATCTACAAAAAAGGCAAAAGGCTTGAATAGCAACAGCATAGCTGAACAATAATGTGAAGTCAAAGAGAAAGTTAAGCTTATCAAGCAACCTCTAGTGTCATTTAAACAATCTACTGCCTAATATTCTGTCAGAGTCTCTTCATATTTTTTCCACATTATTCTCGTTTTGGAAATTATAGATATTAACTGATGTCATTTAATAATTTTGGAGAGTTCAAATTAATATAACTTTCTCATTAAAAACTAGGAGTTTATACTTTATATCACAATGAACAACGACAGTATCCTCACACAGAATTTAAGGAACTGTGTGTGCAAATAAATCCAACTGCACTGGCAAATTCAGTAAATAAAAAGTTTCATTGTGCTGATGGTAGTAGAAGCTCCACATACCTATTTCCTTCTGCAATGCTTCCGTACACTTTACCAGTTCCATCAAATACAACTAGTGATGAATTTCCATCTGGTCGTTTGTAAGCACCACCATAATACAACTTGTAGGTGCAGTCCACAACACCATTGTCATTCTGTTGGCAAACTGAAGGTGGACAAGAGACTGCCGAAATGTCAGGAGTTGCACCAAAGGATTTATATTCAACATGCTCTGTTGTCATATTTGTCCTCACGCCTTGGTATTGAAGGAATTCCAAAAGACCTAGATGATGATGATGATGATGATGATGATGATGATGATAATAATAATAATAATAATAATAATAATAATAATAATAATAATAATGACACTGCTGTTAGGACCAAGCCCCTACACCGGTAGCTGCACAGACCATATTCAATTCAATTCAATTCATTTCAATTTATTTGCCATTAGACATACAGTTTTAGGCTTCGTCAGAATACACTGAAAAACATATAAATACATTTAAAAAACACTAATAAAAGAAACAGTAAAATTTAAATAATACATATGGGACCAGTCAAATGGAACAATGTGCGTGACGCCATTTCTATGGCAGCTCAAGCTAGCAGACGAATAAGCCTAAGTTTACAGCTACAAATATCGCAAATATAAGTATTCGGACTCTTAATAATACATAAAAATATAATAAACTGTGAAATTATTGTTTATCCCTACTATAATATAATAATAAGTACAAAATACGATTTGTAAAACCAATACAACTGGATTGCATTGCATTAATAAAATTTCATATGAAGACCTGCCTGCTGCAGTTGAGGAAATAAAGTACCTACAGTATCTATATGCTATGTAACTAACAATCCTCTTGATATTCATATATTAAATAATATGCAGGCGTTATTGTGACATGCAAAGTGACAGCAAAAACGAACAGGAATGAAAAATTTAGGCCTACTATTTACCCTAAAAAAGTAAAATGTGTTACTAATCAATTCAATAAATCTTACTTCAAAATATATTAAATTAGAATCCTAATAATAGTAATAATACTAATTATTATTAATATTTAGGCCTATTGTTATTGTTGTTGTCATTATTATTATTATTATTATTATTATTATTATTATTATTATTATTATTATTATTATTATTATTAAGGAATATTGCAGCTCTCTTTATTAAATCAAGCATCAGATATGAAAAATTTGCTGTTTATAATGTCATGTAAGTTTTCCTTAACCAGGCTGTTTTTCCTTCAGTTCTTTAGTAGAGCTTTTTAAGTTTGATATTATAACTGCATATCTGTAACATTTTCTTTTACAAGCTAGGTTTTCTTTCTTCAAACTTCTAATCTGTTCCTTCTTTTTCTATAACTCATCTTCCATTAATCACAATCTTTTCTTGGGACTGGGCATTTGATTGTGTTCCGAACTAATAGTATCAGGAACGTATGAACAGTTCGCAATAACATTAACATTGTCTAGTTCAGAGACTCCAGTACTTCTGTTCAGAATCCTCTTAGGGAGTTTTTCTACCTAAAAATAATATTGTATTATGAAAAAAAGGAATTCTACTAAACATACTTTTAAATGATAAAGTTCAAGTCAATGGAAATTAGGTGTATGTGAATTTAAAATTTAACTTGTTTCAATAGTGAACCTAATCGCGTAAGTTGTTTTGAAAAATTAAAGAGAGATGAAACATCATCAGTAAAATGTTCAGAATACAGTTTGTGTTGTGAAGATTTGTTCGAATAAAATTATCTCTTCTAATGGCAGATAGTTATTGGTTTTATTTTTAGGGGAGAGCTAGAAATAATATGTATTTTATTATAATGATTTTATCATGTTTAAAAAAATACCAGCGATATGTTTGTCGAAATAGTTTTAGTGTTAGCTGATAGAATAATTCAATCTACATGGAAATGCTATTTACTGCCTGCATTAATTGAATGTTAAACTATTAGATGCATTTAAATATCGGTATTTACACATGAAAATTGATACTGGAGCCTTTTCTGCAGTTACAAGCCTTACAAGACTACATCATTATGGTAGATTCATCACATACACACTGGATACATTCGCAATCCCTATCACAATCACCTGTTAAATGCCACACTTGCCACAATGATGATAATGATGCGCGAATGGATTCAATTTTGTACAGCACAGCAGAGCTCGCTATGCATCTAGGTAAATAACTATATAACGTCATGGTTAGGACAAAGTAGAAACTCACTGAAAGAGGCATGTTGCTAGTCTTGGAATGGTGGTCATATTTAATACTGAAAAACATACACCTTCTTTCAAGTTACAAGTAACTCTCCTCTTATTTTTCGAAAAAGTAGTTCATGTGAATGTTAGTTATAATTTTAAAATCTTTCAACAAACAAAATTGGACTGTACATTGATTTATATTTAATGTTTCCAACTTCATATAACATTACTATATTGGACAGTTTGAAGACGTAAAAGATTAAAGGTATCTCTGGTGTTCCCCAAATTAACGATGTTACTATATTTTGTTAAAAGTGCCACACTGGTTCAGAGTGACGGTGATAGACGTGGCCAAGAACTGTTCAACATACAAGTACATTTTTATCGTTCATAATTCTAACTCATACATAATACAATGACCGGCAAAGAAAAAGAACGATCTTGAATATTTCCAAGTAACATTTAATTATGGAAATTTCATGAATTATTATGAAACAAAATTGATTTCTGAGGTAAATTAAATGACTCTACGATACAAATATCGTAAAACATAAAACAAAATACCATAAATTAAGGTTTGAATTAATTTGTGTGAATTAATACCTGTTCAGACATTAAACCACAGGGACACAATCTAATAGCAGGTGTTTCCTCCTCTTGCTCTGATGACAGATTCCATTTGGTTTGGCATCCTTACCACAGTACTAATGTATTCTTGCCCATTGTTTTCCCATTCCAGCCGTAAAGCTCCTTCAATTGTTGCATTGTTTCTGGAGGGTGATCTCTGCCTCGAACATGTCGTCCTAGATTTTCCATATGTGCTCTATTGGATTTAAGTCCAGGCTGCATAAAGGCCACCCAAGAGACACGATACCAAATACATAAAAAAAATCAAACACACACTGAGCAGTGTGAGGATGGCATTATCATGCATAAGGATGAAATTTTCTCCTGCAAATATCGAAAACGGAATCACATGATAATAAAGAACCTCATCAATATATCGTGCTGCCATCAGAAATCCATTTTCGATGAGGACAAGCTCCATTTTCTCGTTAGTAGATATTCCCACCCAGACCAAAATGGAGCCACTTCCAAATGGTGTGTATTTAGAGATCATGGAGTCAAGATAGCATTCTCCATACTCGTTCCAGCTGGTCCTCTTACACAGAATCTGGACTCATCTGTAAAGAGTACATGGCTCCAGTCTTCATGTGTTCAATGTTGGTGGTTCCTTGCAAATGCAAAGTGATTTCTGCATTGTTCTGCAGACAGCAGAGAACTAGTTGAAGGCCTATGAGATCTCACATTTGCTTCATAAAGTCTTCTTCTAACTGTCCTTTCACTGATGTTGATGTGCATGGCCAACTGAAGTCAATTACAGACTTTGACAGCAGTGGTGTGCCGGTCCTGCAAGATCTGATGCACCAAAAATCGATCATCTCTGAATGAAGTTTTTCTCTTACAGCCTGAACCCAATCTCCTCGTGTACTGCTCAGTTTCCCAAAAGTGATGCAGTGCCCTATGCATCACAAAGGGGGCTGCATTCAATGTCTGGGCAACGTGTCAAAGACTGTGGCCATTTTCCACCAATGCCACTGCAGCTGCTACTTCATGAGATGAGAGAGGCATATTTGATAAAAACACAAAATGGCTATCTTATATAAAATGGAAAACGTAACAATGGGCTCATACATTTTGCGTTAATCATTTTTTTCCTAGATCTTCAATTTAACATCTTCTGCACAGAAACAAAGTTTTTAATGTTATTACGTAGCAGACATTGCTATTAAAGTTTAATTTAAAGTTTTTGTATTCTAGACGTTTAAAATTGACGCAGATAAAACATTTTTACCATAACTGTTGATGAATGTACAATTGATTTAGTTTGTACTAAAGATTTCTTTCAAAGTATTCCTTTTTTTTTTTTTTTTGCCAGTTAGTGTAATTATTCTCTGTATTTCTTGTATGAAACCAAAAAGATGCGAGATTCATATACATTTAATAGTATGAATCGTCAAAGTAACATTGCACATAAATTATACTGTTAGAAAAATAATTCGTTTACTAAACCTATATTGAATGTTTTCAAGCTTGCCGCATGAACTTGCTTGTTATCTTCAGCCTAGAAAATAGGTAATGTAATACTCTACGAGAATATATGAATGAAAAATAATTATTCCACTGCTACTTGTCCTTTGCTTATATGTAGAATAAATGTCCATTTAGACTATACAATCAGTATCATTAATGAAAGAATATGATAAAATCACTATTTTAAGTTATTCAGTGAAGTAACTCAGAGTTTCTGGAATAGGTCAAATCAGAATATTTAATTAGATCCAGAGGTCAGACATTCTTAATGATATAAAAGTTACGATCTTGCCATTGGATCTGAAGTCAACAAGGGTGTTGAATTTTTTTTAATTTTAGAAAATAAATAAAGTCAAGGGCCCCATATCATAGATTTATGACCTGCGACAGAAATTTAATTCAGGAAAAATTACTGGACAATAGTTTCTCGCCTTACTAAGTTTCATGCTTTCAAGATATAAGTCTCTGCAGACCAATTCTCGAATGGGACTAAAGATGTGCGTGCAGAACAAAGTCTCGAAAATCAATCCAACTGATTATAGTGTATCCAGGGAGAGAGTAAACAGTTTCTCGAAATGAACTTAAAATATATCCAGAGCTTCTTAAGTGACAAGGAAAGACAATATACTACAATTCTGTAAGCAAATTCAGATTCAGTACATAAGGAAGAGAAATTTTCTCATAGTAAGATCCTACTCTGCCAGGTTAAATAAATCATTATTATTATTATTATTATTATTATTATTATTATTATTATATCTTATAGCCTACTGCATGCATGTGCTGAATTAATCTCAATTTAATGAAATATAATACATTCAATATATGTTAGGAGAAAATCCACAAACAATTAGGGAAAAAACGGAAATTTTACTTGAAGCAAATAAAGAGAGAGGTTTGGAAGTAAATCCCGAAAAGACTAAGTATATGATTATGTCTCGTGACGAGAATATTGTACGAAACGGAAATATAAAAATTGGAAATTTATCTTTTGAAGAGATGGAAAAATTCAAATAACTGGGAGCAACAGTAACAAATATAAATGATACTCGGGAGGAAATTAAACACAGAATAAATATGGGAAATGCCTGTTATTATTCGGTTGAGAAACTTTTATCATCCAGTCTGCTGTCAAAAATCTGAAAGTTAGTATTTATAAAACAGTTATATTACCGGTTGTTCTTTATGGTTGTGAAACTTGGACTCTCACTTTGAGAGAGGAACATAGGTTAAGGGTGTCTGAGAATAAGGTGGTTAGGAAAATATTTGGGGCTAAGAGGGATGAAGTTACAGGAGAATGGAGAAAGTTACACAACACAGAACTGCACGCATTGTATTCTTCACCTGACATAATTAGGAACATTAAATCCAGACGTTTGAGATGGGCAGGGCATGTAGTACATATGGGCGAATCCAGAAATGCATATAGTGTGTTAGTTGGGAGGCCGGAGGGAAAAAGACCTTTGGGGAGATCGGGACGTAGATGGGAAGATAATATTAAAGTGGATTTGAGGGAGGTGGGATATGATAGAGACTGGATTAATCTTGCTCAGGATAGGGACCAATGGCGGGCTTATGTGAGGGCGGCAATGAACCTCCGGGTTCCTTAAAAGCCAGTAAGTAAGTAAGTATAATACATTCAGTCTTTTCACAATTTAAAAATATGAAGGAAGAGACACTTCAATTCTTTTAGTAACACAGATATTGAAATCAGAATCCATACCTCCCTTTCCTCCCAGAATTCCAATTCCACTTTGTTTCCAACCACTGAATGGCACACCAGCATCGATAATTCCATGGCTGTTGACCCACACAGTTCCAACCTGCCAACAGTAAATACCACTAATTGTATTAATATAGTAGAAATATGGAAATAAATAAATTAGCTGACAATTTATCATCCTAGAAATTTATTTCACAATACCTTATAAGCTAGGATCTGCAAAATGGACTTATGACTATCACCACAACACAAAACAATTACAAAATTAAAACTATATAACTATTGGTACACCAGCAAGTGCGTGAAAAGAGTTCCGACACTGAAATGACTATAATTTTGACCAGAAAAGGCCAGAACATGATCGACACCCACAAACACACATTCTAACTTCTTAATATTCAGTTGGAATATTTATCTTTAGGACACATACTCATGTATATTGTGGCTTTCATGTAACTGTTTTCTTAACGGGCACCAGTTTTTACAATGTGGCAGTTACATCACCCGTCGTAAACCCCCATTATGCAAGGGGGACCGCACCTGTTGTTGGTCAACGGGTCCTTCGGACCTAGCCGGGAGGACTAAATAGATGTTATTTAGATCCACCGACCTTTCCCTCATGTGCCGCTGAGGGACACTGTTGTGCTGTGATATGCCAGCACATATGTAAATGGCATTTCCTCCATTTTAGATGAAACAGTTATTCCGCTGTGACTCAGTCCCCAGATCCTCATCTGTTAAAAGCAGGGTGTACCACGGGCAGGTTGAGGTTGGGAATTGGGTAGGAGAGGCTATAGGAGGCGCATCACTACCCCTTACACACCGAGGACTTCCACAAGGTGCTGTTCTGAGCACAACGCTCTTTAATATTTATATAAACGACCTTCCATAAATAATACAAACTTCAGAAACCAAAATTGCTTTATTTGCTGACGACGTAGTCATTTGGACTCCAGGCTCTCCAAAAAAACCTAAATTAATTAAAGACAGAATAGAAACAGCCCTAAACAAAGTACATGAATGGAGCTCCAAAAACCTCATGACTATTAATGTAGAAAAAACAACTTATGAATTATTTACACTAAAATATAAACCAGTGACTTACTTACTTACTGGCTTTTAAGGAACCCGGAGGTTCATTGCCGCACTCACATAAGCCCGCCATTGGTCCCTATCCTGAGCAAGATTAATCCAGTTTCTATCATCATATCTCACCTCCCTCAAATCCATTTTAATATTATCTTCCCATCCACGTCTCGGCCTCCCTAAAGGTCTTTTTCCCTCCGGCCTCCCAACTAACACACTATATGCATTTCTGGATTCGCCCATATGTACTACATGCCCTGCCCATCTCAAACGTCTGGATTTAATGTTCCTAATTATGTCAGGTGAAGAATACAATGCGTGCAGTTCTGCGTTGTGTAACTTTCTCCATTCTCCTGTAACTTCATCCCTCTTAGCCCCAAATATTTTCCTAAAAACCTTATTCTCAGACACCCTTAACCTATGTTCCTCTCTCAAAGTGAGAGTCCAAGTTTCACAACCATACAGAAGAACCGGTAATATAACTGTTTTATAAATTCTAACTTTCAGATTTTTTGACAGCAGACTGGATGATTAAAGTTTCTCAACCGAATAATAACAGGCATTTCCCATATTTATTCTGTGTTTAATTTCTTCCCGAGTATCATTTATATTTGTTACTGTTGCTCCAAGATATTTGAATTTCTCCAATTCTTCAAAAGATAAATTTCCAATTTTTATATTTCCATTTCGTACAATATTCTCATCACGAGACATAATCATATACTTTGTCTTTTCGGGATTTACTTCCAAACCTATCGCTTTACTTGCTTCAAGTAAAATTTCCGTGTTTTCCCTAATAGTTTGTGGATTTTCTCCTAACATATTCACGTCATCCGCATAGACAAGCAGCTGATGTAACCCGTTCAATTCCAAACCCTCTGTTATCTTGGACTTTCCTAATGGCATACTCTAGAGCAAAGTTAAAAAGTAAAGGAGTGCATCTCCTTGCTTCAGCCCACAGTGAATTGGAAACGCATCTGACAGAAACTGACCTATACGAACTCTGCTGTACGTTTCACTGAGACACATTTTAATTAATCCAACTTGTTCCTTGGGAATACTAAATTCCATAAGAATATCATATAAAACTTCTCTCTTAACCGAGTCATATGCCTTTTTGAAATCTATGAATAACTGATGCACTGTACCCTTATACTCCCATTTTTTCTCCATTATCTGTCGAATACAAAATATCTGGTCAATAGTTGATCTGTTACACCTAAAACCACACTGATGATCCCCGATAATTTCATCTACATATGGAGTTAACCTTCTCAAAAGAATATTGGACAAAATTTTGTACGACGTCAACAAAAGTGATATTCCTTGAAAGTTACTACAGTTAGTCTTGTCCCCCTTCTTAAAGATAGGTACGATTATGGACTCCTTCCATTGATCTGGTACAATTTCCTTTTCCCAAATAGCAAGTACAAGCTTATAAATTTCGTTAGATAATGCGCTTCCACCCTCTTGTATTAATTCTGCTGGAATTTGATCGATACCTGGAGACTTATAATTTTTCAGATTTTCTATCGCAATTTCGACTTCAGAAAGTGTGGGTTCGGGTATATATGGCTCAGCAGCTTGTATTTCAATTTCGTCCCGATCATTCCTATTTGGCCTATGTATATTTAGTAGTTGTCCAAAATAGTTTTTCCATCTGTTCAGGATTGAATCAGCGTCTGCAAGCAAGTCACCATTCTCATCCTTGATCACGTTTACCCTTGCCTGATATCCATTCTTGAATTCCTTTATGCCCTTATATAAATCTCTAATATTTTTATTTTTACTATTTGTTTCTACCTCATTCAGTTTTTCCTTCAAGTAATCTCTCTTTTTATTCCTAAGCGTACGATTTGCTTCCCGTCTTTTATTGAAATAATTATCTCTATTCACCTCAACTGGATCCTGTAAGGACTTCAATTTTGTCTGTTTCCTTCTTTCTACTGCCATGCAACAATCTTCATCAAACCACGGTTTCTTTTTCTTAGTTTCATAATAACTTATGCTCTGTTCAGCTGCAATTTTGATATTATCTCGGATATTTTCCCACATGCTATTAACATTTAACTCTTCCTCAACTTCGTCGGAACTTGCTAATACAGCAAACCAGTGACTATTAACATAAATTATGATAAACCACTCAAAGCAATTGATGATGCCAAATACTTGGGCATCACTTTCGACAGAAAACTTAGTTGGAAAAAACATATAACAAACGTCTCAGAAAAGGTTGAAAAGAAACTGCAAATCCTGAAAAGGTTAGCTGGTGCTAAATGGGGCTGCTCAAGGAGAGTCCTTAATACAACATACAAAATGTATATTAAACCAAACCTCTTGTACTGTTCTGAAGCTTTAATAATAGCAGCAAATGCTAACATCAATAAACTTGAACAAATACAAAATCAGGCTCTTCGCCTAATCACTGGAGCAGTTAAATCCACACCTGTTGATGCCATGCTTGCCTTAACACGGATCCCATCAATAACAACAAAAATAGAAGAACAAGCACTGCTCCAACATGAGAAAATGTTACAACTGCCAAACTCTAAATGGACAGAAAAGAACCTCCCTTCTTCAATCCTTAAAACTCATAGTAGTTTCCTAGAAAAGGTAACACAGATTAGATCTAAATTGAGCATTCCTAACACAAGAGAAAATTTACTTATAAGAGAAAATCCATTGGAATTGCTGCAACCTATCTTCAGTTTGGAATTAACAGAGGAAATAAGTAAATCAGACACACCAAAAGAAATACAAAAACTTCTAACACTGGAAACGATCAATACTAGATACCCTACAGAAGAATGGCTACACATATATACTGATGGATCAACCACAGAAAACCTTACTGGAGCTGGAGTTACATGTACACATTTTTCCTTTTATCATTCTGTTGGCAGAGACACAACAAATTATGATGGTGAAATAGAGGCTATACACATTGCTCTCCGACAATTATTAAATCTTCCCTTAAATAAATATAACAAGACAGTAATTCTTTCAGATTCTAAAGCTGCAATTCAGGGAATATGTTCAAATGCTACAAAAAAGTCAACAAAAATAAGGGAATGCTACAAAATGTTGACACAACTCCAAAAAGTTAATAAGATTGACCGTCTCCAATGGATTCCAGCACACTGTGGAGTCATAGGGAATGCAACCGCAGACACACTTGTCAAGAAAGGCACAACAATAAAACAAAAATCTAAATTTAATTTCTCATATTCCTCAGTAAAACGCTTGATCACTACAAAATTTTCTCATTCATACCTACAAGAAATAGAATCAAATGCTAAAGACAAAAAATGGATTACAATACTTTCCAACCAAGATATAATCCCCCAGAGACCAAGGAAAACAGCAGTTGCAGCCTTCAGACTATTGACAAATCATGACTGTCTAGCAAGTCATCTCTACAGAATAGGTATCTCAGCTTCACCCATATGTGTCCTGTGTAACGGTCCAGAAGAAATGAATGAAGACCACTTGAAGACCTGTGAAGCATTAAGATCAGAAGAAACTACAGTTCAAAAGTATTGGAAAGCACGACTGCTAATGGCTTCATTGCCAAATGCAAGGCACTAGACAACAACAACAACAACAACATAATCAGTTGGTTTTATCCGCCAATAATTACAAATTTCGTAATTTTAATATCAAAAATAGGCCTTCCAAATAAGGTAATAATAAGGAGCTACAAATAAGGGATAACATTACACTGTAACATGCTATTGCAGAATTATATGTAGAGTAATTAATTTAAAACCTCGCAAATGCTGACTTGCATCACGAAGAAGAGGAGTACAGAATATTCACAACACCACCTAACTAAATTGGGTTAAACAAGGTCCGTCTATGTTTATCTTTGAAACAAAATAACTAAAGTTATTTGTACACATTATTTAATAAGTTTTAAGGTTTTCCACTCTATAGAGTCATCATCAGAAGCCATGCTGTAGAATACATAGGAATTTGAATGTGCATTTATGTGATCTACTGTAGTATGTAACACTATTAGGGCTAAACAAGTTGCAAACATTAGTTATAAAATACAATTATAAAATGTTGTATGATTAAAATTTAAAAATCAATAAAATGTTTGTGTAAGCTGTTACAACAGTAGGGTAGACTGTATAGTTATTGACACTGTTACAGTTATCGACACTTTTCCATTCTTGTGTACATAATAAGGTTCCTACTGCAAAAAGGAAGAAGGTACTTTCATTATCTGATGTACATTTCAATCCTAAAACAACACTGGTAATTCGTTTTAAATAGTTGGCTGCATTGTCGAATAATTCTCAACTTTCATAGGGCGTGTAAAAATGAGTGCAAATTTTAAATATTTTCTTAAGCATTTACATTTATTCTTTGTGTGCCTGCGTACATATTAGTATCAGGTAAGACATAATTTCAATTAGTATTATGATAATGAAACTACCTAATATATTAAAACTATTTCTACCACTTTTATTAACTATATTGTGATGATTTATTCTCAGTGTCAATAACTAGAACCTTATATCAATTAAACTCAGTCACTGACACTCTATGTCAACAACTGTATATTTGAAAAATTTATTTACAGCTAGAATTTAACGGAATTTTATAGATATTGCCATAATGAAACCATAATACGGATTTTAGAAGTGCTAATTTCACTTCTTACAGTTATTGTCACTGGGTGTCAATAACTGTATGTTGTGTGTCAACAACTATCTTATTCTTATTATCTGATTAGGCCTAGGCCTAATATGAATAAACAAAAACATTGGTACTCTTCTGAAGCATTGGAGACTGTTATAGACGCTGTGAATGGGCATAAAACTCATCTCACATATCAGTTGAGTGAACTCTGTTCTGAATTAAAAATAATTGTGATTGCTCTGTACCCAAATTATACGAGAATCATATAGCCAGCAGATGTATCTGCTTTCTTTCCCCTTAAGTGTATATGGAAGTCTGCTGTGTTAGAACAGCGAAGGGCACACCCATCACAAGCATTGACCAAGGAATTCTTTGCTGCAATCCTGGAAAAAGTGGTGAAGACACAAATAAAGGCTGAAACATTGCAGAAAGGTTTCAGAGCTTGTGGTCTTTATCCTTGGGATAGCAATGCTATAGATTATTCAACATATTTGGGTGACAGCAATAAAATAAAAGCCAATGGAAATGATTTACCTAATAGATATACCAATGAACAGAGAACATCCAACTCTATTCTCACATACAACAGATTCAAGGAAATTATTTGTCAACATTTGCTTTCAAAATTTGAATCTGTAGACAGAAACAACATCTGTACTAGGGAGAATGAAGAGTCTAAAATGTTGTTTACAATATGGATCGAGCTAATATCTTTCCATGAAAGTCGGACTGAGATGTTGGAAACAATTACCAGCAGAGAATGATGGGAACAAAGAAAGAGATTTGACTCAAGAGGAAGATGTTTCTGTACTCGAAGAGGAAAAGTACATCTCAGATGGAAATCAATCAATAGGTGAATCAAAATAAATTCAAAGATGTGTAAATGATAACCCTGCTTTGGTTGATAATAGTCCACCAACACAAAATAACCAGGGTAAATCACCACTGTCAGATATTCTTGTATGGCCATAAGAGGAAGGGGAAAAGAAATATTGAAAGAATGTCTTTTGTACTGACTTCAGATAAATGGCAGGAGTTACACAATGAGGAAGAAAAGAAGAAGCTTACATTAGAAAAAGAAAAATTGGAAAGGAAGAGAAAAAGAGAAGGAAAGAAAGAATAAAAAACAAAAAGAAATAAGTAAAGCAGTCCGAAAAGAGGACAAAGGTTTACAGAAACAAAACTTAAAGAAGACTGTAACTGAAAATAGGGTAGAAGAAAGTTAAAAAAATAAGCTAAAATAGAATGATTCTACGGAAAAAAAATGAAACTGCGAATCAGGTACAAGAAAAAACTAAGGTAGTCAGGAGACAACTTTTCTCTGATTAAGCTACAACGAAATTTCAGAATTTGACAAGCCAAAATGATATTGTATTCAATATTTCAGAGAAAAAACAAAGACCCACTTTAGATGGACTGTGTTTTAGATGTGCAGCAAATTTAAAGAATGATGGAAGAGAGTGTGACTTCTGTGAAAAATTGTTTCATGACAAATGTTTCTCAAATCTCCCTTCAACATCAAATTCCGACAGTAGTATTCACTATTGTGACCATTGTAAAACATTTATGGATGACATTCTACATGATCGTAAGTAGGATTCTATGTTCATTTCTCATAACCAGTTGTTGAACTTTATGTGGACAGACTACATAATTTATTATGTACTGTAAGTGTAATGTAGTCTAAATATCCTTCATTTCATTCGTGTAAAAGTGGACTTAAAAACAGCTAGGCTAGGTCTGGATATAAATAAAATACTTTTGTGTCAACAGCTGTATCAAAGGTGTCAATATCTATCTAATAAGTGTCAATAATTATACTTTCTTGTAATTTTTTATTTATTAATCAATTAATGACCATTAAAGTGTATTTGAAAATATCTGAATCACCCAAGATAACATAGGAGTTCTTTAGAACTAGTAAAAAAATTTTAAACACTTTAGTTACTGAAAATAAAGAATTGCAGGAGAGAAATGTAAAGAAAAGTGCTTAATGTGTCAATAACTATACAGTCTACCTTATAATGTTAAAACGAGGATAGACTACAGCTTGTTGAACAGTCTGTGATAAGAGGTTCACATAATTCCAGTGCAGTGTCTTGTGCGTAGAATAAACATAACTGCAAACAATGAACACTGTATGAGAATTGTATCATATAGATATGCAAATCATAAGGTATACGAACAATAACAGGTTAAACACACAAGTTACGAAATACAATGGTACAGTATGAAGAAAAAGAGTTATCAATAAATGCTTACAAATCATTAAGTGGTGTATAAGCCTGATATGAACAAAAACTAAAGTACAATCTCATTTCAGACTTCGTTAAGTGAAGTATGGGCATAAGTGCACGAAACAGTTACTGTATTAAGTTTAAATATACATGTATAGGAAACCAATATCAATGCAAAATGAATAAAGTAAAATAAATAAAATAATTAATATATCGAAAGTGTTGTCTAAAGTTCTGATAGTAAGATGATGAGCAAACTTACAAATTGAGGATCACAGTGAAAGTTCCAATGTCTTTGGCAACTTGACGGCAACTGTTGGGGGCGCCTCATTTACAGAATTTACAAATTGATTAGGTAACAGCAGAAGGTAGGAGGGGGGGAAAGTTGGTTATAGACTGATAGAGGAGCACATGGGTTGTGTGCATTCATGTTAAAGAGTGAATTTCGTAAGTTGGGTACTTGTTCGTTTAAAAGCAATAATGCCTGAATTACAAACCCAAGCAATATGAAAATCTTCAGCGTCGCTGATGCAAGTATAATCATTTAGATGAAGGATAATGCGTAAAGCCTCACATATATACTGGTTAATTCGAGGCCTTGCTCAATCAAATGGGTAGCAAATTTGGACTTTTCCCTATTACGTCTAAAATCAGAAACATGCTCACTATATCGTATTCCAAAATTCCTGCAAGTCTGGCCAATACACTTGTTAGGGCCATTCTTACTTGCAACATATATATACTGTAAAATCAACACCAATAAAGTCACTATTGCTTCATACCAATAACATGGACATCAAATCAGAAATAAGACAATCAGCGTTAAAACTTCATGAAAAACTCACTGGTTTGTCTGATATTGAATACTCCCCTTGCTCCTCACACACCAACCGCAGATTAAAAACCCATGAGGGTTTCCTGCAAAAAGTAATCACTGAAAGGCATAATCTGGATCTATCCTGGAAACCCCAGCAAATGATACTACCAACCAACACACTTGCGTTATATCATATTAACTATGCACTAGATCTTATTGCAATAGAAAATAAACAGGACGACTGTAGTGAAGTACTCCGTCTTTCTGCCTTAGAAACATTACATATCCGCTACCCACAAGACAAATGGCTGCATGTGTACACTGACGGCTCCCAAATAGAAAAACATGGGCCCACTGGAGCCGGAATTCATTGCCAACTGTTCTCTACCTATCTCACTCTAGGCAACAACCATACACCTTTTGATGGAGAAGTAAGAGCCATATGTACTGCTGTGAAACAACTGTTGTGCAGGTCCTTCCCATTTCCAAACAATGTCCTCCTCAGTGACTCAAAAGCAGCGATATCTGCAATTGGAAACTACTTACTACAACCAGCTAATGATGACATTCAACAATGCAGAGATGACATCAAGAAACTAAATAAAATTGTACATCTGCATTGGATACCTTCTCACTGCGGTATTGCCGGGAATGAAGCAGCAGACTTTCTAGCAAAGAAAGGAACAACTATTCCCCTTTCATATTCTAACATGCTGCCATTCCATAGAGCATCTACAAATATAAGCAGACAACGTTTCCATAAAAGTTTGGAGGACCAAATTAAAGATAAACACTGGAAGGACGCACTAAACTCCACTCTCCCCGAATGGCCCAGAAGAGAAGCTGTTGCGACGTTCTGTGCAGCAGTTGGTCATGACTGCCTGGCTAATCACCTCCACCGCCTGGGTGTATTATCCAGCCCCCACTGCATGCTCTGTGGATGTTCCGACACCATGGACTCAAACCACATTAAGACTTGTCCAGCTCTTTCATCTGTCGGCTTTGTGGATAGGTACTGGGAGGCCAGAGACAGAATGCAGCAGTACTGACATCCACTCCTTCATAGTTTCCTTGGACATTGTTCACTTTATTTCGTTTTCTTTCCTTTTAGTTTTTATCGCCATTGTACGGCCAATGACTCTAGTCAAGTGCCACTGCATTGAATAAAAAAAAAAAAACCATATATATACCTCCACTTTGATATTTATCTCTAGTGTGTAATTTGTTGGGGATGACATTATTTAATTTATTATTTGTACGAAAAGCTACATCGATACCATGTTTTTTTTTTTAAATTACTAAGTTGGTTCGATACTTTGCCAAAGTATGTCATGCTAATCCATGATTTCTTGGGTTTAGGTGAAATTTACTGAAAGTGTGGTATGTTTGTTATGGGGAACTTTATTCTTGCGTTTCTTGAGTAAATTATCTTTTATTCAGAGTGATCCACGAGGAAAGGTAAAAAAATTTAGGATACGATATCTTAGGCCATTTTGAGTGAAAAAGTTCATATGAACATAGGTCTGTTTTCGAACGGTGGCGGAGCTAGATGCATTTTTTTGGTAAAACGTCTTGCCCCAATGTGAATCAGATGTTACCATATGCTGCTGACGTGAGACAATATCACCGATGAATGACGTAACATCGGAATCTGCATTGTGAGCGATGTAGATAAGAGAAGAGAAACAAACCGAGTGGTGGGGCATTACAAATGTCACAACAAATACGCTATCACTTATCAGTTCACAGCAGTTCAGTCAGTTACCTACAGTACAGTAGTTATATAGATACAGTTATCAGAAGTGTTAAGTTGTGTTTTTCAAGATGCCTTATAAATTTTCAACTACAGAATACGCCAATATTATATATGATTATGGTTTGTGCGATGGAAGTACCTTGCATGCCGTCGCTGAATATGAACGACGCTTTCCAAACAGAAGGGTACCATATCGAAGAGTATTTACTGTCTACGGGGTTGGGTATAGCAAAGGAACGGGGAAACAAAGAAGCGTTAATCGACCGTATTTTGGATGCGGCACAAAGACAGCCACGTGCAACTCTCCCGAGCGACCAGCGCAATTCACGCCAGAGCGTAACAGTGCATTGAAGCAGGAGGAGGTATGTTTAAAAAAGCGCGAAAACATCGACCCTGACTTCTAGAATATTAGGTATGTATGCATACGTGAATATAAACTTTAAATTTGTCCGTTATCTGTCTCTAAATGCAAGTTAGTACAAGTTTTTGTGAAATCAAAGAGCCATATCTCCGTAACCGTTCGAAAATGGACCTATATTCATATGAACTTTTTCACTCAGAATGACTTCAGAATTCACATCCTAAATTTTTTACCTTTCCTCGTGAATCACCCTGTATGTTTGCTAAAGCCATTGATTTTCGCTAATTGACTATGTATTTATATTCTTTGTTAAAACAGCTTTACTTAAGGAGACAGTTAACATTCTATAGTTAAGAAACCTAAATTTTCTGAATTTATGTATCTCAGGACGGTTGGAAGTATTACTAATAGAATCGTAGGTGGAAGTGGGTTTCCTAAAAATGTCAAAGTGTATTCTAAATTTATTTATGAAAATTCGTAAGTCCAAAAAAATTATAGAACAATTTATAGCTGATTCAGATGTGAATTTTATAGCCGGGTGCAATTGGTTGAAGAAATTGGTGATGCTGTCATCGGAACTTTCATCGTGATCCTCAATTTGTAAGTTTGCTCATCATCCTACTATCAAAACTTTAGAAAACACTTTCGATGACTGGGGTAAGTACACGTGGCAAATACAGTCCATTGCTTGACTTTGAGCCACCAGTTCGAAACGAACAGGTAATAGTTTATTTTTGACAAGCTATTATATCCAGTATTCTAAAGCAGCTATTATTACTATAACAACCAATCTGTCACCTAAAAGTAAATAAAATAACTGACTGTTAGAAAATTATACACCAACTGATGAAGCTTAACAAAAGGATAATTTTTCAATGGGTATTGGCACACTGTGGATTATCTGGTAATGAAACTGACAACCATCTTGCTAAGAAGGAAAGTAAACTTTATCATTTCCAGCAGTTAAAAAATTCACCACTTTGTCCATTGTGCGGTCTTCAGGAAGAAATGGATCACAATCATTTTCAGCAATGTCCAGCTCTTTCCTCTAAACCCACTGTGTGTGAGAAATATTGGAGAGCAAGAGTATAAAATTAATGTCTTTAATGTTAATAACTCAGCATTAGTTAATACCATATATTCTGCCTTTCATTCTTTTTGAAGGCACTTCATACTCTTGCTTATCGTAAAAGCTTAAACAATGTAAGAAACGTAAATATTTTATATCAACCTTCATTACAGCTTAATTTCGAGTTATACTGACTTGAAACCCAAGCTGTAAAACATGTCTCATAATTATTTTATTAGGTAATATGTTAATGCACAGCAGTAACAGTTACATGAAATTTCAAAACTTCAATATAGACGCATGTTTAACAAAGTTAATAGTTTAATTCTGACAAATGCTGCTGTTCATGCAATCTCATGTGAAAGCAAATACCAAAATCGAAGTGAACTCAAACCTACACAAGAAATCAGTTTAGATAAGCTAAAATTGGACAGAGAACAATTTTTTTGTAATATGCAGGAACAATGTAGAGAGAAAATCTTCCTTCCAAGCTTCAGACAGAATTAGTGACATGAATTCAGCAAAACTGAGTCCAATATGGCTGTTGTCAGTATATTTGGTTCATACTGGTTGTTGGCAACAACAATCTGAGAAATGCTAGTTTTTTCCTTCAGTGACACCATTCTCTCTCTAGCATTTAATGCAGTGTCACATCAGGTAAATCTATACTCAATACAATAAAAAAACATTTACACTGTTCGCCTAATAGTCTACTGGCGGGTTGCTTCAATCTCGGTTACGACTTTACCGCCGTAAAATTAGTAACTTACCATGGTTAAGTAGAATTTCTGTTACACCAAGCTCGTTTAAGGGTTTTTGGACATTTAACCGGGTTTAAAAGTATACCGGTCATTGGCGAGTGTTTAAGAAGCTAACAGCAGCAATGGAAAAGCCTTTTAAATACGGTTATCAGTCGACCTCTTAATTTTTGTGTATGCAGACTGCGAGATAGATATATATTACGTCCTCCTAGATACCTACATTGCTGATTGCATGCATTTGCATCCAGAAGCCGTGATTAGAATAATCGTCGATATGAATTTAGCACCTCATCTTGTGTATTTGCAATATCTGGAAAACGAAGATAGAAGAGTGAGAGATAGGGGCGATCCATTTCAAGATTTAGATGATTCTGCATTTTAAAAAGAAATTCGATTACGAAAAGATACAGGTGCCATTAGAAAAAACAGCTCAAAGAATTTCAGGAAATGTGTAATTGATCATTGTTGACTGAAACACCGAAACAACAGATGGTAGCACAAAAAGAAAGGAAAAAACGCCGTTTCCACTATTTCGTTGTCTTAGTAAGTCTATATAGTAATTTCAGTATACGGATACCTCACTGACAACAATTGAAGCAGCGATTATCTGTGTTTGTCGAATGCACATCATCATACTTACGAAAAGGCACTTTTCAGTGCCAATAATTTATTTTGTGTGCACAACGTTGGAATTTTGGAGTAAAGGGAAAGGAAGGTATCCGTGTTCTGAAATTTATCCAAACCCAGCACCTAAATACATAACTAAAAAGTAGGTAGGCCTACAGTTGTGATTTCGACTACTTGTAGGCCTACAATATGCATTATACTAATCGTACCTGTGTAGTGTAACTGTAAAGTTATAACATCAATTCTACAATCCTAAAGGAAAATAAATACATAGTTACATACAAATAAATCTAAGTTAATAGGAACAACCGAATTCTTCTGCAATTTTTCGCCAAGTTGCGTTCTTTTCTTTTAGTGAAATGCCGTCCGTCTTATTTTCTATTAAAACTTTATATTTCTCTACAGGCTCGATGAGCATTTCCACTTCATATTTACTGAAGTTCGGTGCTCTTACTCGATTTCCTTTCATAATAGGGACTAAATTTAACGAAATTGTAACAAAACGGAAGAGCTGAGGCTTAAGATCCATTCACAATAAAAATTAAACATAACAGTAACATAAACACAGAAGTTTAAGGCCAGGTATCAAATGGGATCATTTACAATGATTCACATAAACACTGGCATTAACATTGCGAACTCCAAACTTTCATGCTTATGCAAACAGTACGCAATTGTGGAGGGCTGAAGTATATGACAGAATATGAGGAAATGGCGTCGTTGTTATGTTTCCATGGTTACAAAGTATCTTTGAGGTTATGTTTATGTCCCCATCATGAATGATGTGATTTTATCACAGATATCTGTGGATTTTACCGTAACATTTACATTCTTATGTTAACGCTTAGGTTATGTTTAATTTTCATTGTGAATGGGCCTTTACTGTTTACACAAATTCGGCAGACAAAAGAATAAAGCCTTTAATCACTGCCACCAGAATACTACTTTCAAATGCTACGAATACGAATAACAGCAAGATAACCGCCCGCCAAGTAACTACGGTAAAGAAATCTAGATAAGTAATGGTGCAACAGATTTTCTCCTTAAATGTGATAACGATATTACCACAGTTAGCTATTAAAGCATTTTAAACACGACTGAAGCAACCGGGCATACATCTATATAGTTACTTATAAAATTTCGAATTTATGCAAATGAAAAAAAGTTGCAATACTAAATAACTTTACTGTACCTGAAGTTGATGAGCGACTTCAAGTGCAAGAGACACATTTTCTGTCCACACAGATGCAGCTAAACCAGAACGGGAGTTGTTGGACAGGGCAATTGCTTCTTTTGCTGTCCTGAATGGCACTACTGATAATGGCTGCAGTAGTCTATCATCATCAATGACACGATTACTCTCAGCAAAACCACCAATTGCAAGAGTCGGACGAATGAAGGTTTCAGATGGAAGACCAGATGGCACATTAGCTTGGAATACCTTAATAATTAAAATAAATAAAAACACAAAAGTAAACTTAAAAAGCCTTAAATTCCTGTTCAGATTGTTGCAATAAATTAGCATACAACAGATTATTACACAAAATCATATTTTGCTTGAATCTTTGACATTTACATCCATTGTAATTTTTTTCAACATTTGTTAAAAGGGCAGAAGTCCGGAGATTTCAAAGTGTAATTGAAGTGCCAATTTGTTGAATTTAAGAGATTTAAAATTCATGGTCATTATCAAGAAGATAAATACTATGTTTTGAGATGTACAATAACTAAGAAACTTGAAAAATATGAATAGAAATCAGTTTTTTGTTAATACTAAAAAGTTTAGTCTGATGCACATGTGCCCTTTTAACAAATGCTTATTCAAATGAAGTTTTACTGTATTTACGATGTTTAAAAGAGACTTTTAAACTTAGTATTATTTTAATTTAATATCATATTTTGAAGTTTCGAGAACATATTCAAATTTGGTACAACACATGCGTGTAAATGATGACCATTTTATCACATACTAGCTGAAAGTACCCGGCGTTACCCAGGTTGTGCTTTTTGCTTTTTTTTTTATTTAAACTGATTCTTAGACTTTTCGGAAATCTCAGAAACTCAACTATAGATAACCAAAACGAATTGTCTTTAATAAGCTTCCCTCGTCCATAAAGATGAATCTTTACATAGTGTCACTTACATGAATTAATGAACTTCTTAACCAAATGCCTGAAAAGATTAACTCGATTTAAAACAACTGTACATCAGGCAACGAAGGAAAACATTTTATCACGTGCCTTACTTTCAAATTTTTTTTATTTGTATTTATTTATTTATTTATTTATTCTGGCGTAGTTAAGACCATCAGGCCTTCTCTTCCACATCACCAGAATTAAAAATAAAATAATATAAAAATGAAATTATAAATAAAATAAAAACAAACGAAAATATATATAGGTTATAGTCACACAAACTTCAAATGAGTTAGTATTGTCTTGGAGTTCAGGAAAACAAAACACACCCTTTGGTTCCTAATCGCCCACTTAGCATTGTCTCAAAGTTCTACAGATCTTACATTTTATCTCTGGCGTCAGAGACTGTTAAATTTAAAGTGACTTATCTTAGTCGTGGGAGTCAGCATATTAAAAAGCATTACAATCTTTCTGCCACCTCTTTCTTCCCCATCTGCACAGAGGCAGAGATAAAATAATTATAAGATCTGTGCATTCATCTGAAGCTGTGCATTTCACGTAATTTCATGTCTATGTGCGCTTTTGATTTGAATTTCAGAGAGATCTGACGATAAACAGAAAATTCCCTTGTTCTCAGTCTGAACCCGTCGGGGTGTCATCGCAAATGTGACGTTGCACAGAGGCAGAGATAAAATAATTATAACATCTGTACATTGATCTGAAGCTGTGCATTTCACGTAATTTCATGTCTATATGTGCTTTGACTTGAATTTCAGAGAGAGCTGATGATAAACATAAAATTCCCTTATTCCCACTCTGAACTCGTTGGGATGTCACCGTGAGCCAAAATTTATCTCTCTATCAGTTGTACCAAAGAATCAATATATACACATATAATTTAATTTATATTGGAAGATTTTTTTACCCCTTGACCGCTGTACGCCTGTTTATATCATACATAGTTTTTTATATGACTTCAGAAATTATAATTATCTCACAAATAGATCATATTAATTACAGTATATTAATTCTTATTTTATATACAGAATACAGATGTAATATAAACTCGCAGTAAGTCATTTTTAATATAAAGACTAATATTCTGAGAGACGTATATCGGTATTTCAGAAACTGAATAATTGTTATTTCCACAACACATAACATACTACATTGACAACATGATTATACAGATAGAATTTCGCAGTAACACATTTTCGGACATAAACATCAATACAGGGCACATATATAAATACAGCCTGTAACGTATATTTTGAGAAACGTATATTTTAGAATTAATACAGTGTTATTTTCAGTCGGCTTTCGTACATTTACATATTACGTTAGCAACATGACAAAAGTATCAATGAATTGCTTTTTGATAGGCCTATGTGTAAAATCTTCTTTTATTTTTCCATTGCTTTGTATAAAATATAGTTGAGAATGTGAAAAACACGCAGTTTTTAAGTTAATGTCTGCAACTTTGAGCAACTTCCTTGAGCTTCATTTTAATATGACCATTACAAATGGTAGTGGCACTGAAATTGAAGTTACTTAAAATCAAAAGGCATGTTAGTGTGTATCGTAGGAATACGTGGGACAAAAACATCATCATCTTTCGTTTTGCCAGTTAATATTGTCATATCTATTACGATTTCCATGAGTTTTTTCACATCAATACTCGTCCCATTACATAATTTTGGTGGGTCAATATTTCGTAATAGTACTATTGGTGATTCAATATTAAGTATTCAATCATGTAGTAGCAATTCTTGTGGTTCCAAAGAATTTAAGAATTCAGTTATAAAACACAGCCTGCTCACTATCTACAACTGCATCGAGAAATCAGTGTTGCCAACACCTAGTGGAAAAAAATGGCTACAACTGATCCCGAAAATGGCCAAAAGTGGCTAAAAATGATAAGCCTATGTCACATACAAACACATTAAAAAAAAGATTTTTTACCCCTTGACAGCTGTATGTCAGCTTATATCATACCCGGGCTTTTTAAATACGACTCGAGATATTACCACAGTCTACTATATACAGTCACGAAGCTTGAGTTTTGAGGGTGCTAGAAACAATAGACTGTGACGGTACTATTTTGCATTGCCTGTAATGAGGCGATATTAGCAATCCTAGTGGTGAGCAACTATCTAATGTTTGCATATTTGCTACATATTGAGCTTTGCGACTGTACATACTATTACATCTAACAAATTCAGAACATATTAAATATATTACTTTTTATTTTATATACAGACTGCAGATAGAGTATAATTTTGCATGAAGTCAACATAAATAACAATATTCTGAAAGACATATGTTATAGAAATGAAGTGACTGTTCTTTCCACAACGCTTAACATTCTACACTGGCAACATGATTACACAGATAGAATTTCGCAATAACACATTATTGGACACGGACAATAATAGTTTGAAAGATACGTATTTTAGAATCAATATAGTATTATTTTCAGTGGACTTACGTATATTCACATACTACATTAGGAACATGACAAAAGTATCATTGATATGCATACGATTCGTTTTTCCCTCTTTTGTATAAATGTGTATATATGTTTAGGTGTACTCACTCGAAAGCAAGTTACGCAATTTATTTACAATGTGAAAAACACGGAGTTTTTAAGTGAATCCCTGCAACTTTGAGTGACTATCTTTGAGCTTTATTTTACTACGGTCATTACGAATGCTAGTCGCACTGAAATGAAAGTTGCTTAAAATCGAATGGCATGTTACTGGCTACCATAGGAATATGTGGGATAAAATCATCTTTTTTTTTTCGTTTTGCCAGTTAATACTATCACTTTTGTTACGTTTGGCATGAGTTTTTTCACACCAATTCCTGTTCCATTGCATACTTTTTGTGGATAAATATTTCGCAATAGTACTATTGGTGATTCAATATTAAGTATTCAATTATGTGCTGACAATCCTCGCGATTTCAAAGAATTCAAGAATTCAGTTGATAAAACACAGTCTTCTCACTATCTACAACTATCTCGAGAAACACATAATACGGTTCTGGACTGCATAAAGATACTTAATGCATGAACTGTCTAGATTTTGGCCTTCATGATGTATCTACAATGTTATTTTATATCGTTTTGCTTTTTTCCATGGCCTCATGAAAGTTGATGTTGAATACAACAGACAATAATAAAGAACAATTGACTGTCGAAGGTTGCATTTAATATTATACATTAATACTTGACCGTATATATTTTTATCTTTTTAATTAATTTCACGTCTATTTGTCCGATTTTAATGTAGCCTATGTTCTTCTCCTGGTTATGAAGGTTAAATGTGCAAACTTTGACACAAATCGGTCAAAGCGTGTAGATTTGTATAGAGAACATACACACACACACACACACACACACATACATACATACATACATACATACATACATACATACATACATACATACATACCCACATTCACTTTTATATATTAGATAATTCCAACATTTATTGATGGAGTTTTTATTACATACCTCTAAACCATTTTTTTCTGCCAGCAACGTTGCAGCCATCATGTCCGAAATAATATCTCTATTCAATGGAGAACCTACATCTGCCAATTTTTCAAACGAGTTTCCTACACGAATGTGTCCCATTCGTATTCGTAGTTTTGAAATAAAATCATGCCATACAGATTCTTGAACAAACAATCGACCCAAACACCAAGGAGCCTGAAAAAAATCATAACACACTCTAACAATGGAGACATGAAGAACAAATAAACACGCCTAAATACATAAGAACAGAATTACAAACTGAATGGTTCAAATAGTGATGGGGGGACAGGACAGTGATATATATACAGGGTCCAAGTGAAATAATCCTGCAGATTTTCGGAGCGAATAGCCTATGTTGTACGAGTATGTAACAAGAAATTGTAATACCATATTGATGGAAAGTTCATAGTTTTCTCACTAAAAAATGTTTTTTCCAAATGCTAAACATCCTCTTATTCGGTAACTATTGTGAGTAGAATCGTGATTTTTGTCCATATCGATAGAAAATCTAATAAAGAATCATTTATTCCTGTGACGTATTTCAACAGCATGAACGATTTTCGTGTAAATTTAATTTAAAAACCACTAAGCCACTCAATGATGCAAATAGATTGCAACACTGTAGTCGGAGAGAGAGATGGGAGGTAGTTCACCTAGAGATAGACTTGGGTTCGTTGATCTCTTACATCTGTATTACGAGAAAAAAGAGGAGTGTGTTAGTGACGATGTTGCCAGACTGCTGAAACTTCCAACAAAATATTCTAATTAGACCGTGCACTTAATCAACAAAACATAATATAAATTTTCTATTCATTTCGTTCTTCTCAATGTGCAGGATTATTTCACTTCCACCGTGTGTGTGTGTGTGTGTGTGTGTGTGTGCGTGCTTGCGTGTATATCATAGAGTTTCTATGCAGACCAGTACCATGTTCCATTGGCTTAATGACTATAGTGCAGAGTGCCTGTCTTGAGAAAGCTAAGTGGTAAAGGGTGGAGTGGGACCCATCTGTGTAGGGCAGCATGTACGGACTTATCCACATGCCAGCATATGACCATTTGCCACCAGCCAACAGATTTCGTTAAGTAGAGATTGGAGTGGGAATGATCTGCATAAGAACACAAGTGTAGGCTACAAGTGTGTGACTTAAAGAAGTTCATCACATCTTAGGATGAGCCAAAGGAAGATATGATAGATATCTACACTTGAATTAAGAAAGTATGGAAGTTACAAACATTGTAACAGAACATATTCATTTCAGCTACTGGTCAGCTTGCTCACTCACTCAGCTACTTGTTAGTTCACTCCCTAATGGAATCACTCGCTTCTTTTGAAAACAATCAAATAGCTGATTCAGTTAAATAAATGATAAATCTGGCTATAGAAATCACATGACGTTTTCAACATTACACTTTTCTCAATAGTTGAAAGAAACATTTCAGGATAATTATTATTGATGAATTACCTTCATTTAATAGTGATCAAGAAACATAAAGCAGCATACAAACAAGCTTTGTTGCTAAATACTTAAGGACTTACGATCTCTAACGTTTAAGAACAATGAAAATAATTCATGATATACGAATATTTATAGAAATATTCCATCACTACTTCCGTCTTTCCCTAATGATGCTGTATATTAAAAACCAAGATATATTTAGTACTAATCAAGACATTCATCATTTTAATACAAGACATAAATCAGATCTTCATCTACCCTCTGTTAGTCTAAGCTGTTATAAGAAAGGAGTTCACTATTCATGTATTACAATCTTCAATTCACTGCCTAATTATCTTAAAGATTTGAAGAACCATGAGAAAAGGTTTAGAAAAGAATTAACCAAATTTCTACATACTCATACCTTCTACACAACTGATGAATTGTTTATGCTTGTGAATTGAATTATTCTACTTAATTTGAAATGTTGTTGTTGTTTTCTAATGCCAGGCGTTTGATAATAAAGTCATTTGACCTCTTGCACTCCAATATTTTTCAAAGATATTATCATGACCAGCCACTGAAGCACAGATTTTGAGGTGTTCCGAATCCATTTCTTGGTTTGAGTTGCACAATGGACAGTTAGGGGACTGATATATTCCAATTCTATGCAGGTGTTTGGCCAAACAATCATGGCCTGTTGCCAATCTAAATGCAGCTACAGACGATTTTCGTGGTAAATCGGGAATTAACTGTGGATTTTGATGCAGAGAGTTCCATTTTTTCCCATGGGATTGTGTTATCAAATTTTGTTTGTTGAAGTCTAAGTATGTAGATTTAATAAATCTTTTCACAGAGTAATACATAGATTTAGTAACAGGTCTGTAAGCAGCAGTGCTGCCCTTCTTTGCCAAAGCATCCGCATTCTCGTTTCCCAGGATTCCACAATGGGATGGTATCCATTGGAATACAATTCTTTTATTGAGTGATATTAATTGAGAGAGCATTTTAGTTATTTCTGCTGTTTGAGATGAAGGTGTGTGTTTAGAGACTATTGATAGAATAGCTGCTTTGGAGTCTGACAATATAACTGCATTTTTAAATTTATTGATGTGGCATAGAAGATTCCTGAGACTTTCACTTATTGCAATGATTTCTCCATCAAAACTTGTTGTTCCATACCCAAGAGATCTATAAAGTGAGAAGAGACAGCATGTAACACCTGCACCGGCACCTTGTTCTCTGGAGATCAAGGATCCGTCAGTGTATAAATGAAGCCAGTTTTGTGGAGGGTATCTAATATTAATTGTCTCTAAAGACAATTGTTTTAGTATTTCAGTGTTTACTTTCTGATTTCAGTATTTCTTCTGTTAAATTTAGATTATATTCCATATTTAATAGAGTTAAAGGGTTTGGTTTAATTTGTAGGTTTTCTTTTAAATTCGGGATATTGATTTTCTGTTTTAATTCTTGAACAATGGATACGAAACTTTTTTGAGTTTTCAATCTACAGAGAGGACTGTATGAATGCCAATTGTTTCCTGGTAATCTAATAAGTTTTTCATATTGAATCAGTGCTTTTTCTTCTATTGTCATTTTGATGCTGTTAATATTAGTGAGGAGTCTCACAGAATCTATTGGAGTTGTTTTGATTCCACCAGTAATGAGTCTGAGAGCTTGGTTTTGAACATATTCTATTTCGTTTATGAAAGGTGAAGTAATTAAAATTTCTCCGCAGTATGTCAGCACTGACTGTATAAACATTTTGTATGTAGTGTTCAAAGTATTCCTAGAGCATCCCCATTTCTTTCCTGCTAGTCTTTTTAGAAGGGAGAATCTTTTACGAGCTTTTTCAGAAATGTATTTCAAATGGTTGCTCTATGTTAACTTACTATCGAAAATAACTCCAAGATATTTGGATTCATAAGTCCTAGGAAGGTGTTGGCCATTGTATTGGATATTGAATTCTCTTTCTTTTTTGCCAAGTGAAAATATTTGGTAGTTACTTTTGCTTAAATTGAGTGTCATCAAATTTGATGTATTCCATTCATGTAGTTGATTTAGAGCTTTAAGAGCAGAATTTTGAATTTTGTCTCTATGTCTGTAAGATCCGGAAGTCCACAAAACTATATCATCTGCAAATAGTGCTGTTTTCATGTTTGATTCCTCTAATAGGGAGGGTAAGTCATTTATATAAATATTGAATAAAGTTGTGCTGAGGACAGCGCCCTGAGGTAGACCTCGATATGTTTGTCTGTAACTAGAAAGTGAGTTATTGAATTTAGTGGCAATGAATCGTTGACTAAGGAATTCTGATATCCATCTGAACATATTGCTGGAGATACCTAATTTCTGGAGTTTTAGTAATAATTTATTTCTCCAAACAGAGTCATATGCTAGCTGAAAGTCAATAAATATTGCCGAAACATGTATGGTTTTTAACCGATTTTATTAATTTTATTCAATCATTAAGAAGTGTTCATATAACTGTATTAAATTACTTCTATTGTATATAACTATCCTACTCATGAACACTGTTGCATCTGACCTAACTTATGCAATTTAATCAAGAAATGGATTCGGAACACCTCAAAATCTGTGCTTCAGTGGCTGGTCATGATAATATCTTTGAAAAATATTGGAGTGCAAGAGGTCAAATGACTTTATTGTCGAACGCCTGGCATTAGAAAACAACAACAACATATTTTATAACTCAACTGATGAATAATCATTTGTGTTGTAAATTTAATAATCTGATTGGCTATGTACTGTATATTTTTAGTAAAGCCATCAATATAGCTCGGTCGGCAGACTCACTGGCCTGCTGATCCGGAGCTGTGCTCAGGCTTGGGTTGGATCCCCCGTTTGGTCCTATTGGTTTCTTCCAAGGTTTTCCCCAGCCGTGGGACTGATGCCGGATGGTCTATGGCAAGTTCTCGGCCTCACTTCATTTCACGCCCTTTGATCTGATTACCTGGTTGGGTTTTTTCCGAGGTTTTCCCCAACCATAAGGCAAATGCCAGGTAATCTTTTGGTGAATCCTCGGGCCTTACCTCATCTCACTACATCTCGCCAAAATATTGTAAAAAATTGAAGAAAATTGTAAAAAAATTGTAGAAAATTGCACACAATTGTAGAAAATTGCAAAATTGTAAATTGTTGTAAAAAATGGTTATTATAATTATTATGGTTGTAATCTTGTAAAATTTTGACTTGTTCCACATCTTAAAGCTTCATTGCTAATGTAAGATCTATGGAATATAATAAATGAAATGAAAAAAAAAAAAAAAAAGATGATAATACGTCAAGGACATTTTTTATTGAGGAATATGGCTCTTTTAGAATTCGAATATTTAATAAAGCAAAATGGAAAACATGACAAATTTCAACATTAGACAGGTTATCTATCCAGTTTTTCTTGTTTAACTATAAGGTCAGGTAGTCTCACGACTATGGCCATTCATAATTATTATGTACCTGACCCTGATTGAACCAGGCTGCATCAACAACTCTGTCCACAGCTGAATCCAGATCTGCTGAATCAAACACAAGCATCGAAGATTTTCCTGCATTCAGCACTGCAACCAGACACCAAAGTGACTCAAATTATGTTGATGAATCTATACTACCTTAATAAGACATTTTAGTGTGTGTGTGTGTGTGTGTGTGTGTGTGTGTTTTTTTTAACAACATGCTCCATTAATAGATGGTAATATTACATGTTTTGACATTTCTGGATAATTACATGTTCATACTTACAAATTTACTAATTGTATAATCAATAAATGTCTATGTTATAATATGTACAAAGAGAACAAAATCTTAGTAAAATACCATTCCAAATTATGAAGCCCTCCACCTTCCTACTTACAAATTCACCAACTACATAAGCAATAATATTTCAAAATTGACAAACCCTACGTTTTCCTAGTTACAAATTTCAATTAAAGATATATAAATGATAATAAACCAGTATAGAGATAGATCAAAACGACAAGATGTATTCTCAATAATCTACCAAAACAGCATCTTCTTTCATAAAGAAAACAGAATTAAATACCATAGGACAAGGATATTTATGTTTATTTGTTTACTTAATTAAACTCTATGCATAGAATTTTATAACAAGTTCAGTAACTATGACTATATTTGATACCACGGAAAACTAATGCAACTGTATTCGTTTACAGAAAAGTTTTTCCATTGTAAAAAAAAATAATAATTCAAAAGTAGCTCTAGAAGTTCAGTTTGGTCCCATTTACCGGTACTTAACACTTCAACTTAATTTTCTAAACATTCATCCTCAATATTCTAGTGGTTACCATGCTTGCTTCTAGACTCTTATGTTAAGGATTCAAATCCAGCAGAGAATAATGAACTTTTAAGGGGCAACAATAATAAATTCTTAAGTGACACTGGGACTAAACTTGAAACTTCGAAAATTCTTCATCAATTGCTTTCAAATTTGGTGAATTTGTTGTGTCTATACTGTCCCGCACCATGGTCTAAGGCATCCTGCCTGGGACTCACATTACGGAATGCGTGCTGGTTCGAGTCCTCATGGGAGAAGAAATTTTCTTATGAAATTTCGGCCAGTGTATGGGACCAGTGCCCATCCAGCATCGTGATGCATTTGGACAGCTACGATAGGTAGTGAAATTCGGTTACGCAAACCAGCTATAACAGCTAGGGAGATCATCATGCTAACCACACGATACCTCCATTCTGGTTGGATGATCGTCCACCTCTGCTTTGGCATGTGGCCGTGACGCCAGCAGCCGGCTGATCGGTCTTGGCCCTTCATAGGCTGTAGTGCCACGAATTATTATTATTGTGTCTATACATTTAAATAACAGTACCAAATTCCATCAAGTTTCATGCATTAGTTCCTTAGATATTAATTGTTGTTGTTGTTTTCTAATGCTAGGCGTTTGACAATAAAGTCATTTGACCTCTTGCACTCCAATATTTTTCAAAGATATTATCATGACTAGCCACTGAAGCACAGATTTTGAGATGTTCCGAATCCATTTCTTGGTTTGAATTGCACAATGGGCAGTTAGGGGACTGATATATTCCAATTCTATGCAGGTGTTTGGCCAAACAATCATGGCCTGTTGCCAATCTAAATGCAGCTACAGACGATTTTCGTGGTAAATCGGGAATTAACTGTAGATTTTGATGCAGAGAGTTCCATTTTTTCCCTTGGGATTGAGTTATCAAATTTTGTTTGTTGAAGTCTAAGTATGTAGATTTAATAAATCTCTTCACAGAGTAATACATAGATTTAGTAACAGGTCTGTAAGTAGCAGTGCTGCCCTTCTTTGCTAAAGCATCCGCATTCTCGTTTCCCAGGATTCCACAATGGGATGGTATCCATTGGAATACAATTCTTTTATTGAGTGATAATAATTGAGAGAGCATTTTAGTTATTTCTGCTGTTTGAGATGAAGGTGTGTGTTTAGAGATGATTGATAGAATAGCTGCTTTGGAGTCTGACAATATAATTGCATTCCTAAATTTATTGATGTGGCATAGAAGATTCCTGAGACATTCATTTATTGCAATGATTTCACCATCAAAACTTGTTGTTCCATATCCAAGAGATCTATAAAGTGAGAAGAGACAGCACGTAACACCTGCACCGGCACCTTGTTCTCTGGAGATCAAGGATCCATCGGTGTATAAATGAAGCCAGTTTTGTGGAGGGTACCTAATATTAATTGTCTCTAAAGACAATTGTTTCAGTATTTCAGTGTTTACTTCTGATTTCAGTATTTCTTCTGCTAAATTTAGATTATATTCTATATTTAATAGAGTTAAAGGGTTTGGTTTAATTTGTAAGTTTTCTTTTAAATTCGGGATATTGATTTTCTGTTTTAATTCTTGAACAATGGATATGAAACTTTTTTGAGTTTTCAACCTACAAAGAGGACTGTATGAATGCCAATTGCTGCAAAAGGGTATCTGTCGGATACAGGGGGGAGAGCCATTAATCCTTCCCATTGAAGGCTTTAAGGAACCAACCTGGACAAATACCCAATGTCCCATCCCTACCTTTCCGTGGTGCAGCTGTTAGTAAGCATAATTTTACGAGCTGAACTAAAGGGTGGGGCTACTCATCCATTAGCACTGGTCAGCTTGATGAGTTAATGACTGAATTTGGTATAATTTTCCTCTATCCAATACCTAATTCCCTCTTTATCCTTTCCTATCCAGTTGTCTGACTGAACTCTTACTTTCTTCGACCCCAACGGCATTAGAGCATTCGAGGCCTAGGGGTTCATTTCCCTTTCCTTCCTCCTCTTTCTACTTTTTTGTTCCTAGTGCTGACCTGCTATGGCACTAAAATCGTCCTCCAGTGGCTTAAGGAGGGAAAGCTGGTGATCAAGAAGATCTCCCTGCTAGGTCCAATGGACCCGTCGACCAACAGCAGGTGTGGTCCTCCAGACATTCTGGGAGTTGTGTGTGAATGAAGTAGCCACCAAAACGTTAAAATATGGTGTTCACTTAAATCGGCTACAACTTGCCATTTAACTCCAATATGAAATGAGATATTAATTGTCACTTATTTTAATAATATATTAAATTAAGTGAACATTCAAAACGTCCCCTGACAGCTTCAGAACTATTGTTACTGTATTTTTAAATATTGTGTGAAGGGCTTACTACTCATGATTAAGAAAACTTCGCATGAATTTTTAAATTTGAGCATTGATTAATGAGATATAAATTTTCATATAGAGTAAATCATAATTTTTGCTTGATAGTTTTCTTAAATTTTTAAGGGTTAAAATTTCATATCATGAAAAGTTTTCAATAAAGAGTTGATTTCATGCACAACTATGTATATTGGAATATGCTGAATTATCTTGCTAAGTTTCATAAACATTATTGCTGACAGAGCTAAAGTTGTACACAACTTTCAAAACTGCTAAAGTATTACTGGTACATCATTGTCTTCATAACAGAAATATCGTAATGCGAAAATAAACCTTTTAATATATATTTCACCAGAATCTCTTCTTTGATTTCCACCTCACAGCAGACTAATTACATCTTGCAAAATGTTATTTAAAGAAGCAAATCTAAGCACAGTACGCTTGTCATGATCGAACAGTTTTGTCTTTAGGCTTGGCTTTATTAGGTTTATGAAAACCTACCGGTACATATGTGCTGGTGAAAATGATAATAATACTAATTTTTGCTGCAAATTTACGAAACCTCGGACACAGTTCATAGTATAAGAAATTGTAAAAGCTAAAGAAGTCCTTGTCATTATATATACATTTCAGTGGTGCAGTATGTGAAAGATCAATTAATTTTAGCTGCAATTCTGGAGGCAAATTTTCTGGATTTGCGGAATGAGAGAAAATGTAGAGTTCTAATTTGTGTCGAATCATTTCCATTTAGCATCACTCTGAATACTTCATTTCTTAATAATGTAATGTTTTCACACACATTAAGGACAGTATATCTCCTTGTTCTATGCATTACTGTTCTACTTAATGTATGCATGGACAACCTTTGTACTACTATCCCTCTTTCAGTGTGTTCTAGTAGGGGGAGAAATTTAATCTGTGCACAGAGCAATCTGCCCACCATGTGCTTCAGTCCATACATGCTTGAATATGCAATAGGTAACTACAGTAAAACTTCATTTATACGTTTTTATGAGGGTGTGAAGAAAAAACGTATAACTGAGAAAAATGTGTAACTGAAATGGCATTTCATTACATCTGAAATGGTGTTAATAATAAGTAATACGTGATTATTTTACACGGTCACATCTTAACAATGAACACATATTGTACGTATTTACGTCATTGTAAGAAGCAAGTTTTTCTTTTTTTTTTTTGACAAAATGTCGTCTTGAAAACTGGGGTGTGTACTATATTCGCACTTAAATACTCCGTCTCGAACAAACTGAAATTAATGCTCTATTTATGTTACAAGATAAAGTGGGAAACAACTGACAGAAATGGCCACTGCGAGTATTTTCTCGTCTTTTGCGCACTTTTCATTCGTAATTTTTTGTCCATTTTTAACAACAATCACTAATAACAATAATATTTTTAACTACTATAATGACTTAATAACATTTTTTCTTTTATTGTGAGATTTTATGAATACAACTCTCAACAACTGCATGCCTTCAATTGAACCAAAAGAACGTACTAATAATTACTGACGAAAGAGTAGCATGATGTTAGTCATTGTCAATGTTCTGACACCAACCCAGACCTGTTGACCGGAAGTTCCAGTTCTAATACTGCAAATGAGAATGAATGTGAGGTATTGGTTTAGCTAGAAGTAAGGGAGTACCTACTTGTGTTGATAACATAATTTTAATCTTGAGTGATTTTTAGCATAGGTTCGTATTATATTCAACAGCATAAATACTGTTTTTTTTTTCGCGTTCTTACATTTTTCTGGCAAACCTAATTTCGAACAAAATTTAATTAGAACATATAAATGAAGTTTTGTAGTACCTCTCGGGGTTTAAAATACGATCGTATAGGTGTGAAAACATATCAATGAAAATGTATAACTGAAATAAATCAACATGAAAAATATAAGAATTTTGCCAGGACTTTAGAAAAAATGTATAAGTATGAAATACATATATGTGAGATGTGAGAAACGTATAAATGAAGATTAGAGTTACGTAAAGAAATTAAATACAGTGAAACTTCTCCAGACGACCACCCCAATTCCCGACCACCATTATCTGGCATGGAATATTATTCTCATAAGACGAATGTATTTTGTCCCTCTTTAAGACGACCCCCTTTCCCCGATCAATGACCATGGATTTTGACCCCGAAATAAATGGTTTTCCCCCTTTAAGACGACCAGAATTTAAAATAAAATTGTAAATACTGTAATATTATTCCTACTGCCCGTGCCTCACTTCCTGAGCTGTTTCTTTGCGGGGTGAGATGCAGAGGGGGGAAGTAGGAGTTCCTGAGTACCGCATGTGCCTACTACCCTACGTTCAACACATCGGCCTTTTCAGGATTCCTTTCGTCAGCTATGGAGCAAGATCAGCCATGGACAAGCGAATGTATAGGCTATCCCCTCACAAAACAGATTATATCCTCATCAATTCCTGTAACTAAACACTAATACCAGTGGTAGACTACAATCTCTACTCGAGATTATCAACCTAATCGCGATTACAGTTGAAATGTGTACACATCCATAAACTCTTTCTTCAATGGCAGTGTTTCTCAAACTTTTTCCACCGCGAAACCCCTTTTAATCTAAAGTGTAATTGCGGAATCATTGTAATATTTTATTAGTATTTAATAATTAACAGACAAGTATGAAAGCTAGTATCTCAATAATTCTGTTCAGTGGGACGAACGTACAGTAAAACCTCGATAAGATGCGCCCACTTATTACGCTATCCCATGTAATACGCTTTTTTGTCCAGTCCCTGCACATTTCATATATAACGCCTTTATAAAAACCCCGTTTGTTGCACTCAAGTCCCGCATAATACGCTGTTTTTGTGGAATATTTTCGATGTAATTTTCAGCAATGTACTGTAACAGCAATGAAACATCTTGGTCACTGAACTCACTTGTGCCATTAACCTGAAAAGTATTGGTATTCGACCCTTCACCTGCACATTTAAACCTTCATACTTCATACCTTAGTATACCCCATCCTCTTGTTACGCTCTCTTATTCAACTCCTTACCTGCGTGGTTAAAGCCTACATACAGTTACAATACCCCACCCTCTTGCTAACCCTCTCTCTCAAACAGCATTTCTCACTCGGTCGTAACAAAATTCTGGAAATTTTTGCTGGGCAGTTTGTTGTCCTTTAGTGTATTGAAGTGTCTGTGAATGTCATTACAATGAGTGTTAAACGAAAAACCCTTTCTGTGTCGGAAAAATTGGAAATCTTACGAAAGTACGGTCAGAACAGTACTCTCTGATGCATTAGGAATCCCATCATCGACATTAGGAATGATAATAAAAAATCGCGACTCAATCACTACAATTGCGACGTCGTTGGGAGGATATAATCGCAGGAAACTGAAGTGTGGTAAACATGAAGACTTGGAGAACATGCACATGGCAAACAACTATAAATGACTTTTTTTTCTGAATTAATTAAGAACAGTACATATTGTAAATGTCTTTGACGTACAGTACAGTACAGTAATTACATAATTGAGTAATACTATATTACCTTTCATAAATCATGTATTTCAATAAAGAAAAATGCTAATAGATACTGTATGTAAGTCAAAATTAGTATACTGGCCCAATACGCGGTTTACACCCGGTCCCTTGAACAGCGTCTTATCGGAGTTTTACTGTATTTGCTTTCAGGGCCGTATTCACCAACGTCGGTAAAAATTTTATCTCGGTTTTTAGCTACAAAAACTTAGATAATAGCTACATTTGTATTTACCAACAAAATTATCTCGGTTAATTGGGATTATCTCGGTTTAAAATTTTACCAGAGAAATGTTGGCCGATAAAGTAGGAAAAACTGAGATAATCGGAATAACAAGATGGCTCATAGACGACTTGAATATTTAATTGATGAAAGGGAAAATGACTGATGAGGAATATGGCCAAAAGTACAAAAGATGACGTCCTAGGTGGCTAAAAGAATGCGCCACATACTCTGAGGACTACGATGACTCAGATTTTGTAACACATTTTAGATTATCTAAAACTTCAGCTTTATCAGGCTTATCAATGATGGAACATAACCTGGAATTTACAACAAATAGGTAAGCTGAATTCTCTACAATACCTATTGTTTATACCAGAGAGAGGCAGCAAAAAATTACCGTACTTTACAAGGGACGTCGGGGAACAGATCGCAAGCAATCCATTGCTCGACTCACCAATCAGCTGTAGCAGCGCGTGCGGGCCGAGCATTCAGTTTCATTACGGTAGGCCTAAATTATTAGTTTCTCGCCATTTTCTGAATAACTTGGTTATGTATTGTCTCGAAGGCATTGCAGCATCACGAAACTGATGTAGAAATTTGCGAACAGTACAGTCATAAGATTTGTTTTTAGGAGAAATGTCTCAACTAGAAATATTCGTTGTACAATACTATACGTCACCACACTGACAGCGAACACAAATAATGTTCAATAACAAGTGTAGTAATGCAACACTACGTAATAACGTGCACTCAATAAACACTCCACTCGTCAACTAAACACTCCATACGCTTCCCGCTGTCCACACACTCAATCCTCACCACTTGGAATTTTAGGCCTACCGTAATAAAACTGAACTCCTGGCCCGCCCGCGCTGCTACAGCTGACCGGTGAGTCGAGCAATAGATTGCGGACAATCTGTTCCCTGACGTCTTCTGCATAGTACGGTAACTTTTCGCTTCCTCTCTCTGTAGTTACCCTATTTATATACCTATAAGTTAGTGCTATAAATACACACACACGCGCATATACATGCATACTAACGATCGTATTGACAGGCATCGTGGTTGGGTATGTATCTTTACATTTTTTCATCAAATTAAGAAAATTAAAATTACATTGAAGTTACTTTTCTCCCATTTTAGGAATCAAGCTGCATCGCCCATAAATCAGCTGCTACTAGCACTAAGATTTTACGCTAATGGTGGTGACCAGCTCAGCGTTGCAGATTATGCTGGTGTGAGTCAGTCTACAGCTTCCTGAATTGTACATAGAGTCAGCAGTGCCATAGCTGCTTTACGATGCCAATATATTAATCTTCCGCAAACACCTCAATCTGTACTTCAAACGCAGATGTGTTTTTACAACATAGCCAGATTTCCAAAAGTAATAGGAGCAATGGACTGTACCCATATTAGGATACGATCCCCTGGAGGTAATAATGCGGAACTCTTCCGAAAAAGGAAGACTTACTTTTCGCTGAATGTGCAAGCAATATGTAATGCTAATATGGAATTTAGTGACATAGTGGCTAGATTGCCAGGCAGTAGTCACGACAGTACCATTTTCAATAATTGTGTACAACGAGCCAGGTTCGAACAGGGGATCTACGGGGATTCAGTGTTACTAGTAGATGCAGGCTACCCCTGTAGATCTTACTTAATGCCTCCTCTGGATATAGTTCATACACCGGCAGAGACTCTCTATAATGAATCGCAAATCAGATCAAGAAATGTAATAGAGAGAATGTTTGGCTTATGGAAGCGAAGATTTCCGGTTCTTGCTTTGGGGATGAATGTGACATTAGATCATACGTTTGCCGTGATAACTGCTACAGCGGTACTGCATAATATTCTTCGTCGAGCTGGAGAAGAATTACCTCAGGACGATCCACATCTACAGTTACCTGCACCATGGGCTGAACTCTTAGGAGAAGGGCAGATTGATGGACGACTGTATCAACAAAATAGACCTATATCTCGCCGCGACAATCTAGTGAGACGAACAATAATTGATACCTACTTTAGAAGTCTCCTACCACAGTAGCAGCACAGCATTTTACATTATTAAAAGGTCTTGCATAAATGTTGTCTATTTTTTCTCACACATTGTTGTTATATTACAAAACATAAGAAATAATTTGCTTTTTTCATGATTCAATTGTGTAAACAAATGTACTATTTAGATATTACTTATTCATATCTTTTAATGAACTGACACGGCTAAATTATTTTTTCATATAATGAAAACAATGAAATTGAATTAATAATTATCAGCACAATGCATTGTAACAATTTTAATTGTTGTTTAATAATATTTCAGTTTTCATTTTCTCGTGTTTGAGTAGTTCATTTTCTCTTTCAAGTTTTACTTTTTCAATTTCGAGTTTTAATTGTTCCTGCTGTAGTCGAAGAGAATGAAGCTCCTTGTTCCGCAAGTGTTCTTCTGTTGCTTGTTCAATGCTCTTCATTATTGCCTCAGCCTTCAACTTGTGGATTTTTGCAAAGGGCTCTTCTGACTTGCTAAGCATCGGTCTTCTGCGTGTAGTCCAGCTTGGGGGGACATTTTTTGAAGAAGTTGAAGGAGCTGTAACACTGACGTTGGCCGAGTCGTCACAGGCAACTTCACTTGTAGCTTCAGTGGAGCAGTTTTTTATGTGTTGAACATTAGCTCTGTCAGCGGCTGTACTGCAGCTTGCAGTCACAGTCGATTGTAGTGCTGGATGCTTGGGAGACTTAAGCATATTTGATGTATATTGACCCCAATTGAATTGCATTGGATGAATCTCAAAATTACTACTTATTTCCGCGGATTCTTCTGTCAGCACAATTGTATCACCATTATTAACAACTACAATATCTAACGGTTCAGTGTCACCGTCATATGGGTTTTTCAGTCCCTCTACTGAAGGCCGAATAAGTTCTATTACCCTTTCAAGGATAGGATCATTTGTAATAACTTTACTTGTGCCCCCACCTGTTTTCAACGCTTCTATCTTGATTTCTGTCGATGCCTTTCTAGAAGCCTTCTTTAAATTTTCCCAAACATTTCTCAAGTTTGTAGCATCCCGAACAGGCCCGTTTCCTTGGGAATTAAAACTAATTGAAATTGTTTGCCACTGTTCATTTTTCATTTGAGTTGTTACACCATCTGTTTTTTTATTTTCTATCACATTTATATTTTCTGCCACCAAATCCAATAACAATTCCTTCTCTTGACATGTCATATTAGGTTTCCTTCTACGTTTCTGATCAACACTAGCCATAACTTATGATAAATAAACTATTTTCGCACACGTAACCTATATACACTCGTAAACTTGTTTATTTTTATAATGAATTTATAGTGTGCATGGCATTAGTCAATTGTTTCCCTCTATGCTTTCCGTGCTTCGTTATGAAAAAATTAACGATCAAATGCAGTCTGAAACGAAAACTCCGTTTTTGAAAACCAGGATAATAAATTATGTGGTGAATACAGAACTGAGCGTTATCCGAGATAATGGTATTACCAGAGTTTTAGAAATCTGAGATAATAGCAAATATTACTGACGTTGGTGAATACGGGCCTAAGCCTGCAATCTGGTTTTATGGCAGAAAGTTGTCTCATTTCTACTGTACTTCTGCATTTTGTCTTTTCGATATTTTGTTTTAGTGAACACATACGCAGAGAATCCAGTGATGAAAGTGATAAGTATTATGGGTATTTTCCATTTTAGATGTTCATTAAACATATTATAATTACTCATATTCTTGGATTATTATTATTATTATTATTATTATTATTATTATTATTATTATTATTATTATTATTATCAGTGGTTTCATGTTATTATTGATTCATATTTTCGTAACATTTATATATTTTTATAGTATCCACTAAGTATAAAATAGCCACCAGAGCAGCCCAGTCGGCTAAGGCGCTTGCCTATCGATCCTGAGTTGCGCTCGAGCGCGGGTTCGATTCCCGCTTGGGCTGATTATCTGGTTGGATTTCCCCCCCCCCCGAGGTTTTCCCCAACAGTAAGGCGAATGTCAGGTAATCTTTGGCGAATCCCCGACCTTATCTCGCCAAATACCATTTCGCTATCATCAATCCCATCGATGCAAAATAACCTAGTAGTTGATACAATGTCGTTAAATAACCAAGTAAAAAGTATAAAATAAAATTTAAAATCACATAGGGCTCACGGAACCCCAGAACATACTTTGAGAAATGCTGCCCTGTGGTAATTCAGCAGTTGTCCAGGCTGAACGAAGAGTGGCCTAGTGTGTACATACATTTTAGGAAATCGCCATCAGAGATAATAGCGATAGTGGTAACCATGATTAGTGTCTCCAGTATTATAAACAGTAAAGACCCCTGCAATGGCAAAGGATAATGTTTTCAGAACATGTAATATGCTGCCGTGCCGCCACGCTGCAGCTGCTGTGCCGGTCCGAGCAGACCTAAGAGGCGTGGTTATAAGCACTAGGGAACTCTCGGTTCAGGACGTGAGACATGGGCAGTATACAGTATTCTTAGAATTAAAAAACAGATGCTTCACACTCGCCCTCCCCGCAGGCTGCTTCCAGTCATTCTTTCGGTTGTCTCTGGTAGTTGTATTGTGTCGTCTTTAGAATTTTAAGAATAACAGTATTTCAGCTCCAGCGAGGAACAATTGCACAGTTCAAGGTTACTGCTAAGTTATTTTCCTAACTGCATGTCAAAAGATACAGTAAGTCTGTCTGATCATTTAAAATATCACTTCTTACGAAAGGTTTAGGAAAGATGGGTTTGTATGAGTTTTGACAATACAATACCCTAACAAGTTCTTGGCCTACCTGACAAACTGAATTTACTCCTGGCAATTAAAGATGTTCCTGGCAGTATTGCAATGCATAGATCTCTAGCTCTTGAATTAGGAAATAAAAAGCTTTATGATTTAATCAGTGAAGTGGAAAGAGAATATAAAAACATTATCATCGATAAACGTTTGAAAAATTTAGTACAAACATCCATTTTGAAATACAATATGAAAAACGATTAACTTGGTATACAAAGTAATTTTTATTTCTAATTTTACTGTAGTATTGCAGCCTACTTTTTGTTTCATTGTACAGTATTGAGAATATCACTATTAAATGTACGATTCATTGTGTATGATAAGTTACACTTGAATTTTAGTTTTTTATGAATTCTAATAAATCTGAAAAGGTTGAGTTTTAAACCTTTCATTAGGTTATATGCTAAATTTAATACTGTATAAATCTAAAATTGTTGATATCTCCTTAAGAAGACCACCCCTCTAGACAACCACTTTTAATGTGCAATTTCTGGTGATCGGCTTAAAGAGGTTTCACTGTATATGTATTTTTGCCATTTTGACCAAAAACTCAGTCCTAGTGTCCCTTAATTTGGGAAACAAGTCTTTTAACAGAATACTATGGCTTTTAAGGACATCTTTAGAAGATGAGAAAAACAATAAACTCAACTTTCATTAGATGACCACAGGAAGATGAGATGGTTGCTCATATTACATATCTATGAAACTCTCGCAAACTTTCCATAATTTCTATCGTAACACCAACATCTAGTGCAGGAAGTGAACGTGCATTTTCATGTTTACGTCGCATTAAAACTTACTTGTGGAAATGAACGGGCCATGAATGTTCAGCAATCTCACAGTCCTTGCTGTAGAGCAGGATATCATAAAGGCACTGGACATTGAGGATCTAATCGACAAATTTGACCCTGCCCATGGAAACTGACATATAGCTTTACATTAGGAAACTTAACATACATACCCAGGTTAGCAGTAGCAGTAGCAATAATAATAATAATAATAATAATAATAATAATAATAATAATAATAATAATAATAATAATAATAATAATAATACATAGTAATATTAATAAACAGATGTATAGTATGTACGCAAATGCTTGAAAAAGAATATTTTGGATTTTTTATGTACCACATTTTTACAGCTCGCACCCCATCCGTACCCCCCCTGCTCTGATCCTGGTAACGTCACTGTGTAAGTTTCAATAAACTCTTTTCTAGCATAGCGAGCAGAACTGTTTTTAAAGTAACTTTTACAAAGAAAAACTCTTTATACCACAGTAAGACGCTGCACTGCACCATTTTCAATACTATGTTTCTTTCTTTCCCCCATCTTCCTCTATGCTGTAAACCTGTAACATGGAATGTCACTCAGTCTCATTTTCCTCCCAAAGAAAGTCAGGCTAATAACTTTTTATCACCTTTAAAAAGTAATCACTCTCAGCTAGAGGTTTGAATCTATCATTAACAAATGCAACTACATTAATAAAATATATCATTCAAATACCGACGAGACTATTTAACAAGGACTGAAGTATGTAGTAAAAAAAAAAAAAAAGACTGATACCTACACATTGTAAGGTGAATTCCCAAACCAGCAGTCTGCTCCCGTAAGTGACGCCCCACACTCATTAAACCAGAAAATATCACATTGGAGACTTGAGCATGAGTAGCAAGCTGTTGTTCAATGGAAGAATCTCCTGGCAACACATTGATCACTCCAGGAGGTAGTCTGCAACCACATACACAACAATAAATTACTCCTAGAAAGATACGAAAGTCTAAATATTCTTTTGTTATGAATAATTAAAAATACTAATGTAATTATGTATGTTGCTTCTTTATTTGTAGACCACTAGAAGGAAAATATCTCGACAAATTGTAGGTTTCTTATGAATAGTTTACTTTGTTTTATTATATACATTTCTCAATAGTTACAGAATTTATATTTTGAGCATGCACACGTACATGCACACACAAAGCATTTTTATATTTTATTTTCCAGACACTAGAAAATAAAATAAATGTTAATTTATCAAACACAACAATTATTGCTAGAAAGATACGACATTCTGGATAATCTTTTGTTATGAGTAATTAAAAATACTAATGTAATTATGTATGTTGCTTCTTTATTTGTAGACCACTAGAAGGAAAATATCTCGACAAATTCTAGGTTTCTTATGAATAGTTTACTTTGTTTTATTATATATATATATATATATATATATATATATATTTCTCAATATTTATAGAATTTATATTTTGAGCATGTACACACAAAGCATTTTTATATTTTATTTTCCAGACACTAGAAAATAAAAATAAATGTTAATTTCTTACATTTTTGTGCAGTTCCTCTTATAGCAAAAGAACTCAGATATCCAAAAGTCACAATAACAGAATACGAAACAAATAGAGCACATTCAGAGAATGACTGATGATTGTATTCCAAAACATATAATAATTACAGACTGATGGAAAAAGAGACATTAAAAAATCAAGGAAAAGATACCTTAAACAATTTCAACCACTATACCTTAAGGGAGAGGAGAGAGACCTAACAATGATGACGATTAAGCTAAGAAGATGGTAGAAGATGAAAATAAGAAAAAGGATACAGTAGAACCCCCTTTTAACGAATCTCTGAGGGATTACTTTTTTTTTCTTAAATAGACGTTTCACTTAAAATAAGGATACCAAATGTCTCCGAATTCATACTTCTGTCCCCTGTTTTTAAAGGCTATTTTATTTTATTATTAAGTTCTTGAGATCAGAGATGCTAACACTTATTTTGTAAAACACTGTAATAAAGGATTGGTGTCTGCAGATGACAGACAAAGCTGTTAATATTTGATACTGTTCTCTAATAGATGGTGAGAAAACCATGCATATAGTGTTTCAACATTTTTAACACATACATTACATTGGTTCATGCTTGCTTCCGATTTAAATGAAGAGTTTTAAATTCGGAAACGGAATTGTTTGTAGAAGCAGCAGCATGTTGAGTTAGTAGCTATTGCTCACATTAAACAGGACGAGTTTGTATAGTGTAGTCTTTGTGTATGTAATGTGAAAAATATTAGTTAAGAAAGTTAAAAAACGTAATATATTGTAAGTGACAATTTGTTGAAAGAATTTTTTTTAAGTTTGGAATTAATAACCAGCTCATTGTGCAAACTTCCTTCGCCATTATCAGTGGCAGAAGAACTTTTGTTACTGAATACATGGTAACATACAGACATAGAAGTGCTGTGATCACTCATACTGGTTGCTCTAATTGTTCACTTATTCCAGAAGTGTTGTCTGAGATAAAAATGACGTGGCAATTGCACCACAAGAACGTACTTTTGCGTTTCATACCATAACATGTGCCTATGGACTGCACATGTGGTTCAGTGAAGACGTTCTGCGAACTTTGTGTTCCAGGACGAAAGTCCTTGTTATACTCAGTTACATATTTGGTTATATCAGCTATGAACATGATGTGGACTTTTCAACATTCAAAATGATGTGTAAAACAGTTCAATCCATGTTGACTGTCATCACAAACTTTCCCACGACATGTCAGAAATTTTCAACTAAACTTGCTTCCAGATAAAGAATATTACAAAAATTCATTCGTCAGAAAAATATGTGTGATTTTATATCAGAACAGTTACACTTTTGTGTTTCAATCTTGTAGTAAATGAATTTAATAATAATAATAATAATAATAATAATAATAATAATAATAATAATAATAATAATAATAATAATTTCATCAAAATCTTGAATAATAAAATGATACATCAACAAAGGAAAGAGCCTATACTTACCACAAAAATTTTACATTCCGATATACAAATTGCTACAGCATTCACCAAACACTGTACTAAGAAAGAACCCATAAAAAAAGAACAGAAAGAGTATGAAAAAGAAATAAAAATGAAATTGAAGCAGTCTTTCAAAAGTAAAAATGGTGTTAAAGAATTTGATGAAAAATTTACGATACAGGAATTAAAAATTCCAATTAGATCCTTGAAAAGGAAGAAATATCCTGGACCAGATAAAATCTTACCAGAATTTATACAACATCTTGGGACACATACTCATTTTCACTGAGGCAGATACATCATCTCTGCTTTACTCATTAGGAATAACGTGGAATCAATTTAACATGATGCTCATGCACTTTAAGAATTTCACATCAGCAGAAATTTAGTGATGAATATGAAAAAAATATATTAGTATCCCAAAGCAATGAAAGAGTATTTCATTATCTGAATGGCTAATGCATCAGCTTTTAATGCTAGAGAACCATGTTTAATCCTGGTAAAATCAAGCTGAAATTTAAGTTGTTATTGAATGTTTATCATGCTCTCTGTTATATCTAATGTACATGGGGTCAAATTTCATATCATGCATACCGGTAACGGATATTTAAGTATAGAAAAGAGATTAATATAATTTACTTCAGAAGAGAAATAAAGTCAGGCATCCCATATTGCAGATTTGCGACACATAAAAGAATGCTGAATCTGAATGAGAGGGTTCCAGACAAAATTTGCTACACAGACAACATGTCTTTCATATTCTGAGAGTTTGCAGCAATCTCTAAGGCCGGGAATACATGGATGCGCTGCAGCAGTAATGCAGCATTACATGTAATGTGCGGAGTAAATTGTGCACTCTCGAACAAACGGTGCGCACGAACCATCTGAGCAGCGTGCAAGCCTCAAACACCTTCCTAGTTCCATTCTGTCTAGCATGATGCACGATCATGGAAAACGAGGAAGCTTTGCTAACTGCTATTTGCGCTTTCATACTAGTAGGATACATTTCCAACAGAATGAGATGTAGACCTACGGAATTGTACAAGAAACGGCTAGGGAGTAAATTTTTAAGTGCTACAAACTTTCAAGACATCAGCGGCCAATATAAAAACCTTAGGACTACTCGGATGATATCCACCAATTCTGGAGAATTATTGATGAAAATCGGACCAAACTTTAAAAAATCAGCCACCAACATGCGAGAACCAATCTCAAGTCAAGATAGGACAGTATTTATTGTACCAAACTCAATTCATCCTTTGAAGAATGTTATTGTGTAATTAACAAAGTATGTAAAACACTATTTTTGGTTGACTGTAGGCCTATATGTCAATATTCCAGGTTTGCAGTGACTTTACGATTCTTGGTAACAGGGGATTCGTTTACAAGCCTTCAGTACCTTTTACGAATTTCAAAACAGGCTATAGGAGAAATAATCCCAGAAGTTTGTCTAGCAATTGTCAGCGCATTAAAGGAAAATATCTAGATGAGTTAAATCACAGTACCAACATAATGTGTTTCTTTAATGGGGATATTTTAATTCCAATACAAATAATGAAACAGTGAGAGAATTGCAATTAAAACATTCGAAATACCACACCAAGAAAAATCAATAATATTTCGAAGTCGCATTGCAATAAAGAAACACGTACAATAAAACTACAAACATTCTCTTTTTTGAGTAATCAAAATTTGATTGCCAAATGATGTTTTTTAATTTAAATGCACCGTCAAAACAAGTATTTTAAATCAGCTAAAGAAAATTATTTTAAAATAAAACATAGGAATGCAAAATATATACAACAAATACTAAAAAAACTGTTATTCAATTAATTAAAAATAATAAGAAAAAAAAAAACAGAAGATATTAAACGTGCTAGTTTTGACTATTGGAGTAGCCTATGTGATGAGCATTCTGGGAATGGAGTTTTGTTTGGATGATGTTGAAGAGAGCCAAGAGAGTTTGATTCAAATCCGGAAGTGACAGAGTGTAGTGTAATAAGAATGAAATTGGAGATTTTGTCATTGAAAGATTGGTTTGAGAAGACTTTTGAGTCGGAGGATGTTGTGATGGTTCGGGAGCTTAACCATAGGAAGTTGAGGGAGTAATTGGTTGAGTAGGCTGTCTAGGATTACCCATTTGGGAAGAAGACATGAAATGAAGGTACAGATGAATGAAAACATTGTTGTCCATAGTAAATTGGCATTTCGAAGAAGTTCCGTTTTGCTTTCACCTGAATGTCATAAATAGCTTGCTGAATCCCTTTCCTAGTAATCGCACGATATGCTATCATTTTCGATGAAAGGAGAGCACAAAATGATTTGACTTCACATTGTTTAACAGTGATCTTTAACCTCCCAGAAGCCAACAGCGTGGTTCAGGCAGTAGCACGTTTGCTTGCTGATCCGGAATTGCGCTCAAGCATAAGTTTGATTCCCACTTGGGTTGATTACCTGATTGTGTTTTTCCGAGGTTTTTCTCAACCGTAAGACGAATGTCAGGTAATCTATGGCGAATCCTCGGCCTCACCTTGTCAATTGCCAACTCGCTATCAAAAATTTCTTTCGACGCTAAATAAACTAGTAGTTGATAGAGCGTCGTAAAAATAACCAATTAAAAAAATTAACGTCCCAGCAGTGGCTTGCATAATTCCAAAGGCGGTTGCCAGTAAATCTGTACCTATCATCCTGTTTTTTCGCTCGTTTTGGAACCCTGTCACATCTTGCGTGTTAACTTGCAGGTACTTTACTTCTCACCCAAATATAAATATAAATTTATAACATTATGAATCATAATTTCTCCATTTCTGCATAATTATTTTTTAACCATGTGCAGAATGTAACAGAAAAAACTATTTCAGTACCTTATTCCCTTGACACCAATGCCATAGGATTTTTAGAACAAGATACATCTTATATGAAATGACTGTATTTACTCGTGTAATTTCCCCACTTTTCCTAAAAATGCATAGCTGAAAAAACGAAGGAGGGGGAAATTACACTAAAACTACAAAACATAGAGCATAATCTGGTCATAAATAACATCAAACAATCCATGTACTGTAGTAATCAAACCAAGTTCAATACTAAATAGCTACAAATCTGAGTACTCATCAACAATTTTGTGACTTTTCGTTGTACTGCTATATGTTAGTTCTAAGTTGGCACCCTGATCTCAACTAATTTTAGACGATGATGTGTTAAACTTCGAGTGTAAAATATTTGTGTCAAAATTAATTTGTTTTATACTCCACTACTTTCAACAAACAACAAATTCAGGTCATCTTTCGTGTCGTCAGAGGAATGACAGATGTTTTCCTTTATAGAAAGAATGAATAATGATGTTGGGTTTCATATGCTTATTTTTTCGATACTTGAAATTTTCACTAAAGACACTCTTGAAGGGAAAGGACATGTACAATTTTGTGTAATGTAAGAGAGGGAAATTACACGAGAAAAATAAAATTTCTGAAAAAAGAAACATGTCCTAAAACCTCTGGAGAGGGGAATTACTCGAGGAGGAAAATTATGCAAGTAAATACAGTAGAAATTTCTGTAATTAGTCCCATCATCTGGAGTCACACATTTCACAGTGAAACAGGTCACCCAAAATTTAGAATTCTACAGTGACGACACTTAAAACATGCCATCTTACCCTGCTTGATTAGCGATGTTAGCAAACAGAAGAGATGACAATGGTGCACATTCCGGTGGTTTCAGACAGATAGTGTTCCCTGCAGCCAGGGCAGGAGCCATCACTTGTGCCAGAGTCATAAGTGGTGATGACTCAGACACAATCCCAACAACAACTCCTACAGGTCTCCAGTTCTGTAGCTCAGAGGATGATGACAACAACTCAGCCCAACCAGCATAGTGATAGAAGAAACGCACCATTGCTGGCACATCAAATTCCTTTGGATCACGACACTGCACCCCCCGATTCAATGAATCCATCTGAGCCAAGAGAGTTGCATTCTTCTGCAAATGTCGTGCCAAACTGTGAAAAAAATTTAAACTGTTAGTGCAATCAATTTACAATATCACGTAAATAACAAGAATTATCTCGCAAATGGGTAGAAGTTATTGCTGTCAGCCAGATATTATTAAGAACACCAGCATCCAAAGTATTAGTATGGGTTATTTCTTATAAAGCAAGCAAAAGTAGGAAAAGAGACACCGGGTATTAAAAAAAAAATCGTTAAAGTTCGTTTGAAGTTATAATGTAGTGGGATTTTCCCCTCCGTTCTCCCCCTCCCCAAATTGTTGCATTAAAAATTAAGCCCATAACTGCCATGATAGCTCAGTGCAAGACCACTGGCCTTATAAGTCAGAGGGTCCCATATTCAAATACTGCTATATCGTGAATTTATAACCTCTATTGGGCAAGCCCATGGTACAGGCAACACAGGGGTTTTCTCCAGGTATTCCGGTTCTCCTGTGACATCCAACAATTCTCCATCACTATCTTTCATTATGAGTATAATGTGGACCATTACCTGTGGTGCACTCTGGATAATTCTTGACGAACTAAATGATCTATGCTTCTCGGCACTAGCAACATTTATGAGCCCACATGTAGAATCAGGGCAAATAGCGACAAGTCAAGGGCCTTGCCATTGGACAAAAAATATACATACCGACATATATACACAAGATGGAAGTTATATAATTGTGCAGATTAAAGGAGGTAATAGAATACATCAAAATGAAAACCTTAAAATAAAATAAAAAACCTATGTAATTAATTGCATGGTTAATTAAAATATTCGGCTGAAAGTCTGCGTAGTTTGGCAACTGTGCATTACCAGCTCACCTACACACAAACTTAGGTCTGAATAACAGCATTCCATCCCTTGTGCAATAAGCTTGTCAGACTTCCTAATTTAGCAGGAAATAACGATAAGTGTTAATCATTTTATTTATAGTAATTTTCAATAAAATCGTCCATTTTTATTGAAAACTGCAAAGAACAAATCATTCCACATCAGTTTCTCTAATGATAAGAGTAAAAATCAGAAATGTATGGATGCTATTTATCCAAGAAAATAGTGTTAATATTCAGAGAAAAGTTTTTTTTTTTTTTCTGAGAAAAGTATTCATTTGAAACTAACATGATATTACATTACATTACATTACAGAGTTTCTAAGCTATTAACTATTAGTTGCAGAGTAGTGCCAGGGTGCTGCCCTGATTCTTTTTTCTGTAACCTGGGAGCACCCAGTTTCCTTTTTTCCTTACTTTTTAAAATAATATTTGTGTTACTTGAGTCTTACTCAATTTTCATCATCATCATCATCAATGGCACGACAGCCCTTCATGGGCCCTGGCCTTCTTCAGAAGTTTTCGTCATTCCTCCCTATCCAATGCCAAACTTCTCCAATTTCTAACATCCAAAGTCTTGATGTCATCCATCACACAGTCTTCCCATCTCAATCTCGGTCTCCCAACCTTCCTTCTTTCCATTGGAATAAATTTAAAAACTCTCTTCGCAACTCTATCATCTTGCATTCTCACAACATGCCCGGCCCAATCCAATCTTATTTTTATGAATTTAACAATGTCCAGCTCATTATATAATCTCAATTTTATATTTTATAAATATGGATTAGTTGTATGTATAATAGCAGTGTCATTACTAATAAGCAGGGAGAGAAATTTAGTGCCCGATGGGAGAGAGGTAGGTGATTTCAGGTTAACTTTGTTCTAGAGTCCCTCTACTGTGTACAATCGAAGGCAACGTGGGTCGTGCCCTGTTGAACTACTGTGTCTTAGTTGTCCCTAAGATGGAGTTATCACAGCCATTTGTTGTATACGGTACTTGCTTTGTGTTGCAGTCGACAAGTAACTTACAACATGATCTAGAGACCACAGAATTTCGCATTAATTTTGAAAAAATTTGTGATAAAATATTATATTTCGAGTTTCATGACTAATTAGTCGTAAGATAATCGCAATAATTTCGTATAAACTGGAATGGGATATTTGCGTGAAAAAATAACCATATATAAAATAATGATTAAAAAAGTTTCATATGTCAATTTATTCTACATATTAAAATTAAACACAACTTTATAACACTGAGGAAAAAAAAAACAATATTTATATTATATAACATCTACTGTTTTTATTTGTGGAATGCGCCTATGGTCACTAACAAAACTTATACTTTGAGAAAAACTTTTCTACGTCAACAAATGCCCAAGGAACTCAGACTTGCTAGCTGCTCTGTCTGATTGTTAGAACACCGTTTGTGTAATTTATATTGTAGTTAATGTACTATTTCATTGTTAATGAATATCGTTATTCCAGAGCCTATCCCTTGTTATGTTCTGCTTCCATCCGTATATGCTTCAACAGTATAATTCTTGTATGGATTTACCTCTTGTATTGTAGTAAAGTTCGCTTGGTGGGGCCAGTTTTCAAATGGAGTGGGCAAGTCAAGTGGTAAGCCTTCTATTTCTCGCTGTTTTATTGTCCTGTATAGAGAAGCTGCTTCTTTTATCTTCTTTATCATCTTAAACCTGTCACTATACATAATGCTTATGTGGATATGATACAAAAAGCTTTAGCTATTCTTATTAAGAGTCTTCGTACCCTTTTGTATTTTGATTACATATATTCGTGCCATTATATCTATCCATATAGGTGCTCCATATTTGTGTAAAATTATTCATTTGTATATTAATTTCAGTGCATGTGTGTGCTTGTGTGTGTGGTAATGGAGTCAAGTGCTGGTGACAAAAATATAAAATATTGTAACTTTTATTTCAATAACAATGTGACTTTTATTTCTAACTTCAATCACACACCTGTCAACAATGGATATTCCACTCAACACAGCAGTCGTTATTGCACTTCACAGAACGACAATGACAATTCACATGGATTATTGAAAAGAACAACAATGTACTCCTAATCTCAACTAATGTTCACAAAGCACTATGTACAAACAAAACTGTCAGTTCTCAGTTCACAGTTCGTTCGCCTTGGCTACTTCTTCTAGCTCACTCATACAGTTCACTGCACTTCGAACTCAGATCCTTGCCTGGTTGCTGCCACAGTTGCAGTCCTCCTCACATCGAACCCCTGTCTCAAAGGCTGGCTTCCTTGCTCGCTCGCTACTGATTCACTCGCTTCTTAGCGGCTCACTAGCCCTTTTGATTTATTAAATCACGCGTCCTCGAATGTACTGCATCGTGTAGCTTCTACAACAATTGGTCTCCAGATATTTCCTTACTCCTGTCTCCTCTGCTCCACGCCGGAACCGCAGTTCTTTCCCCTCGCTCTGCGCTGCGCCCACTGCAGCTTGCATCTCCTCTCCCTGTCGCACTAGATACGCACGCGCAGGCAACTAGAATCTTCCAGCATGCTTGCCACAATATAATTTTCACGAAGTTTCAAAGATTGATTCTATCTTCGTCATCAGGTGACAAGTAAGCTTCCTTGTAGGGATTGTTACATATAGCAGTTGCCTGTATGACTGATCAACAATTGTCAAGAAAGAGAATTATATTTTATACTAGCCATACCCATGTGCTTCGCTGCACGTCTTGTTATAAATAAATAAATATCATTTACTTAAATCTGTTATTATTAATGAACAGACCTAATTAGTTTATTTTAAGTTATAAGTCGTTTGCTCCCGAATTATTTTCAAAGTTGTGTTTGGAAGTATGAATGAAACTGTTATTACCATGCAATACACTTTGGAGTTGTACAATTAATTCTACTTTTAAGCTTGGTATTATGACCTAACAGCATTTGAAACAGAATATATTTGTAAGAATAGAGGATTGTTCTCTCAACTGGAAGAAGGCTTTGTCACCAAACGGCACCACTTGGAATAAGGTGTTGCACTGTCTTATATTATTTAAAACGTGTGTTGATAACAGATGTACTATTATAAATTTTTAAATGGTTATAGGGGATCTTGACTCTCAGAAATAACAACGTTTCTAGCAGCACAACATAATCCGTTTGCTCCATTACCCCAATATTTGCAGAAACACTGCTTTCTGTGCAACACTCTCTTGGTCACTATCTCCACAAGTGTAATGATGCAAATGGTGGTAACTTTGAACATCTGCTAAAGTGACACAGTTTCATCAGAAAAGACATTACTGATTATCTGTGAGTGCGTTTTCCATGTTGGATGTAATTTAGAAACTTGAAGTTTCTTTGAGCTATAGGCCACTAATATTTTATTTAGGTAAGTAGAACCATTTCCGTTATCAGTAACTGTACCTCTAGTTTTCTGTTCGATAGAAAAAACATACATGTTCCATTTAAAAAAAGATAACTTTGAGTTGAAAGTGATATTGTTGTAAGTTTTTTTAATTGTACATACGCTCTCATTGTGTGAGCCCCTTACGTGGGTACATGCCTGAGCAAGTAGATTTTTCACATCTTGTTTCATTTCGAAAATATTTGAGGTCGCAGAGTTATGTGAGATACCCTGTATATCTGAAATTTTTATGGTGTAACTTTGACATCAGGGTAGCTCACAAGTCTTTCTCATCAATGTGAAGTTCTGATGTGCTGTGTAACATTTAACATCCTTACATATTGCACTCTGCAGTTCCTAGTCAATAGAAAGGAACCAGTTATTTCCAACCAGCTTTAATATGTTCTGACTTATTCTAAATATTTGCTAAATGAGATAAACACTAAGGCACAAAAAATTGTTAGTATTTATAGTTCAAGAGTAAATACAGAGCAATGGAATAATGATTCACATTCATATTCAATGGAGAACTTCGTCTACAAAGAAAAACAACTCACTATTCATCATTTGATTAAGAACCACTAAATTCGAAAAAAAAATATCACTATCACAACAAACAGACAAAGCAAACACAACATGTAAAACAAATCACATTTTTATATTTAAAAGATTTTCAAATGTTTTTCCACGAGAGCAGATTGAGGACATTAACTTCACCAGTGCACTAACATGCAATCGAACACATCACTCATGTAAAACACTGACATCAATGACAAAAAGTTAATCTCTATTATGTAAAATTTGCGAATCATTAGCCTTTGATACCTGTATAGGTGGCATGCCCTCTCATGACCACTCAGCTTGGTCCATGCATCAGCTGCTTTGAGTGCAGAACTAACAGCAGAATTGATGTTGTCAACAACACTCTGTCCCACTGTACCTAGAACGTCCTGTGTACAGGGCTTCAGTATTTCCAACTGCGAAGAAGTTCCTTTAAATTCTCCATCAATAAACGGGCCCAATTTCCTGTCTTTCAACCACACCTATTATTAAAAACGAAATATAATTTATTTTTCCTTGTAAAGCAAGTTAACATGTATCTAATCGTTTCTGAATCATTCAGTAACTAATTACAATGTTCACACAATGGCAATCAAAGAAAATAATGCAAGTAAACAGAATAAGAAAGGTAATAGAGTTATTAGTGCATATCCTCATACCAACCTCCTGGGCCTGGGTTAAGCAGCAAATTTTGGGGCATGGCATTTATTTAACACAAAACACACTTTTGTTACTTACACACTGAACATATTTGTTATTTTCCTTTGCATACTGGCAATGATTCAGGTTCTTGTTAATTGCTGCTGGCTACTTGAAACTGAAAGCAATGGCAGAGCCAACATATTTTAATTTTGAGGAGCATTCAGGTGGACAATCTTCATTCCTTTTATTTCACATCATCGAAACTGTCAGGTTACAGTAAATGATAAATAAGGTTGTAATTGATACTGCATGGACGAACTGACAGCGTCACCTTGTCTAGTCACAATTCATGACCCAGGGATTGTGTAGCGGGTCATGAATTGAGACTGGGCAAGATAATGCCGAGTCTCCACACATGTAAGATCGCCCACACAGTGTCAATCACAATCTTATTTATCACTCACTGTATGCATAGCAATAGATAAACTGTGAAGAAAATGCTAAGGGAAAACAGGCTAAATATAACAATAATTAAAGTAAATTAAATTAGAGATTTTCTTAAATAAGTTGTAGCTGCACTTGTTAATTGTTATTTGTGTGAAGTACAAGGCAGGGGCTAGAACAGTAAGTATTAATTAACTTTAGATGGTCATTAGTCCATAGAATCTTCCTTAATACGCACCATCCTTGACTGAGAGATCACAGCCATGCAAGTTAGATTAACTACCAGGATTGTTGTGTCTCTATTAAGTATTGAGTAACGCAATCTTCCAATTACCCTCATTTAGACACAAAACAAAAGTTAATATGAAACTAAAATTTAGTAAGAATTTAATATGTTGAATTTGAAGACAGTTAATGAAAAAGTGGTAAGACAATCTGTAACTGCGAAGATAATATTGTGAAAGAATATAACACAAATTAAAGTAAGAATATATGGAGTTTAAGGTGCTTGTTCACTGGTGCTAAATAATCTTTTAAGGATTTAAAAGTTCGCTATTCTTCATAGTCACCAAATATGAAATAACAATTTCACTGAATTATAACAATGTGGGCAATAAAAATGTTACTGGATTATGACAATGTGGTTAGTGTCTTTTTGTAAAAGAATATGGCTGCATGCCTCCAAAACCTTGTTTTGCAGATTCTTTACATTTTCTGGCTGTGTACTGTAGACCTCTGAATTTAAATATCCCTATAAAAATAAATCTAATGTTATCATTCTTGGAGAGCAAACTGACTATCTTATTGACCAATCGGTTTCAATCCATTTTTGTGGGAATACCTTCCTTGTTCAGATATTGCTGCATTCTTGCTAGTGCATCATCATTTAAAATCTGTCTTGAAAAAGTAGTTCTGACAAGAAGTCAATCAGACACTTCTGAAGAAACTGTATATACCATACATGGCAGCCATTAAAGTTTCTTGATAAAAGTGTGGACCTAATAAGCATCCATCTAAAAACTCACATCATATATTAGTACTCCACACTCCTTGATTATAGCTTTCTCGCAAGCAGAGGTTATTTTCTGCATCCTAGTAGTATGTATTATGTTGATTCCAGAGTTATGAAATCTTGTTTCAACAGTCCACAAAACTTTACATATGAAACTGGGATCAACATCTATTTTAACCATTACTTCAAAAGCAAAATTCAAATGTCTCTCATAATCTGATTTCTAAGACACTACACAAAATGCAACTTGAATAGCTGCAATAATTTCTGCAGTTTCAAAATTCGATATTCACTCATAAGCAAAACCAACAGTAGGCAGACCATAAGGAGGGGTCTCATGCTTCCCGAGAGCCACAGTAGGCAAACTGAAAGAAACATAATTATAAACAAGAAAACATGGTTATTGTCCAGACACTCATGATCACATTGATCTGCCTATACATCAATGGTCATCAGCACAGTGCACCCTCAGGCTAGCATCTCTTACTCGCAGATAAGACATTGCACTATTGTGCATCCATGGCTGCTGGCGGGTATGCTTTCTCTCTCTCTCTCTCTCTTCTGAATGACGGTGCACATTCCGAGACACTCCTTACCCTTTACCCATTTCAGTGCATGCTGACAACCACTGCTATACATCAAACCTGACACTCCCATATTAGACATAATAGAGAAACTCTCAACAGCCATCGTAAAAATAAGTAGAAAAAACACAAATGTCATGATAAGTGAGAATATAAACTGTCGAATTGACAAACCAAACCAGAAAACAGAGATAATACTAAAAATGCTGGCAGAAGAAGACTTCACCTTAGTCAACAAGAGGAAAAAAACGTACTTTGCATACAACAGATCAAGCACAATCAATCTCGTTTTTTATAAAGAAAATTTAATCTCTATTCAGAAGCAGGAAGGACTCTGGATCAAAGAAGCAGCGCCTATAAGAAAGTACATTCCAATAGCAACAGACATCATGATACGACCTTCAATCTTCAAAAAAATAGCCGGACAGTGAAAGCACAAATTCAAGATGAATGAACCTAGAAAAACTCAAGAACAACGAATAAATAACAAAGACAGATTGTCTCATACAGGAAAGGCACATAAATGAAGCAATCAAACTCACCACAGATCTGCTACAAAAAAGCAGCCTTAACCAATCAAGAGGAGAAAATCCCAACCGTGGTTTGATTGCAAATATTACCACAAAAGAAAGGAAACTCTAACATCTCTACACAAGGCAAGAATGTTGGGCACGGACGAAGATCTACAAAGATATGTCAAGCACAGAAGAGTATATAAACAGCTTCTCATTAAAGAAATCTGACCACATGGAAGCTGAGGCGAGAAAACTAGCAGAGTCTGCAAAAACAGATTCTTTCTTGATACTCATTAAAAATAGCTCCGAGACCGAAAAAATCCCAATGGATAGATGGGGAAAGCACTTCAGAGCTATTCTGAATCAATAAAACAAGAAATGTGCTTTCAGTGCAAACAGAAATGCTGCCTGCAGAAGTCCACGAAAACATAAGCACACAGCAATCAACAGATAACCTCCACAGAAATCTTACAGTCGACAGGACAGGCAAAAAACAAAAAGGGATCAGGACTTGACAAAATTTACATGGAACACATAAAACAGTCACAGGAGATATTATTACCAATTTGGACAAACCTGTTCAACAGTTATACGAAGTCCCAACAATGCCAGATAATTGGAGGACATCAACAATAAAAATTCTATACAGAGGGAAGGAGGAGACAAGCGGCCCCAATTTATATAGGGGAGTTGCACTAGAGAATAATCTCTTCAAGGTCTTATAACAGCCAAACTAGAGACAATAAAAACCATACCATAAAGGCAATTCAGCTTCATGCAAGGCAAGAACACAACACAAGCAGCCAAACATATGTTGGAAGAAGTAGAAGAAGCTCTGAGATATGAGACACCTGAAAGAAAAATTACACGCAATATTCATCGATTATAGAAAGATATGATCGCGAAAATCCACTCACTGGCCAAATTATTATAAAACATTCTGACAGTCAGTTTTGTGCAAATTGACAATAGCATCAAAACATTGGGCATCATTGAACAAACAAACACGGTGCTACAGGGTGACCCTAAGAGCCCCATGCTGTTTAACATCGCCACAGCAGACATCACAAACATCCTTTAGAAGACAACAGATACAAAACTCGTCCTTTATGTGGACGACATGGTGCTGGGATCTCCAAACAAAGAGCTGCAAGCAATGCTGAGAGACGTAAAGATTTATTTTTTATTTTTTTTTAGGGTCCTACAGAATTCATTAATGCTGATAGAACTAGAACTAGAAAATGGGTGAAGAAAAATCATCTCACAATCAACTTAAGAGGAGAAGACAGTCCATATGACATTTATAAAAAAAAGAGGAAACATTCAGTAAAAGATACCCTCACTCTGAATGATGAACCTAAGCTAATTGGGATTTCCTGGTCTCTGATTGGGTCAAAAACCCTGATAGAACTGATATTTAACCCTTGCGGTGAATTTCGGTGAAGTCCGGAGGACCTAATTAGTCAAATCTACTCTCCTTACCTCCACACTGGGGCCCCCTGGGAGCTTTTAAGATGCTAAAAAGAGTGATGTGCAGAAAGCAACGGGAAGCTACTGCATTTATCTTTCCCAAGAAAAACTGAAAACATGGCATGATGAGTCTTTCCACAGTAAAAGATTCCGGACGTAAACTATCCCCCCCCCCCATTCGGATGTCCGGGAGGGGAATGCTGGGGAAGGACACATTATGAAGCAACCCAACAGAGAGAAGAAAAGAAGATTGAGGATTGGAATGTGGAATGTAAGGACGGACTCTTCTGCAAGCAGGTAAGTTAAAACACTTGAAGGAAGAAATGAGAAGAAACTTATTGGATGTGATGAGAATATCAGAAGTGAGGTGGGAAAATAGTGGTGAATTAGTAAGTGATGAATTTAGGTTGTTTTATTCAAATGGTGATGCAAAGGAAGACAAAGACAAAGACAAAGGAAGACTGAGACCATGTGTGAAAGATAAAGTGATATCAGTGTGTTATGTAGATGACCGGATGATGTTAGACTACAAAGAAACAAAATGGACTTAGTGCTAGTGCGAGTTTATATGCCACATAGTGTATTAGCAGACAAGGAAGTGCAAGAAAGCTATGGCAAGATAGAAGAGATAGTTGAGAAGGAGAAGAAAGGAGCATGCGTAATCCTAATGGGCGACTGGAACGCAGTTGTAGAAGAAGGATAAGATGGAAGAACAGTTGGAAAATATGGATTGGGAAAAAGAAATGATAGAGGAGAATATTTGGTGAATTTCTGTAAAAGAAATGCAATGATTGTTAATAATACATTATTCCAACAACATAAATGAAGAAGATACACATGGACATGCCCAAGGGACGAAAGCATATATAAGATAGACTATAGACTGGTACAGGAATGATTCCAAAATTGCTTAAAAAAATGCAAAGACTCTACCAGGAGCGGATATTAACTCAGATAATATCCTGCTGATAGGCGAAGTAGATATTCGTCTAAAGAAGATAAGGGGAAGACAGTTGACAAAGAAATTGAACATGGAAAAACTGAAGAATGAAGAGGAAAGAAGAAAATTTGAAGCAAATTTTCAAGAAAAAGCCACTATATTAGAATCCACACCTGAGAATAATAATGAGTACTGGACTCGTTTAAAAAGCTGAATACAGACAACAGCAGAAGAAACATTTGGATACACAGGTGTGAGAATTAAGAAACCTTGGGTCACAGGAAAAATGTTGGAAAAGATGTAGGAAAGGAGAAAATGGAAAAACATCAACAGAGAAGAAGGTAGAAGAAACTACAGGAAACTAAACAACGAACTAAGAAGAGAAACTGATAAAGCAAAGGAAGACTGGATGAAAGAAAAATGTGAAGAAATAGGGGATCTAGAGAGAAAAGGAAGATATGATTTAATGTATAGCGAAGTAAAATGTTTGGCCTTCAAAAATAAGAACAGGAAATCCATGTGGTTGATAGAAGACAACATCGGAAATGAAATAACAAACAGAGAGTACTAAACAGATGGGCGAAATATGTAGAAGAGTTATATGAGACAAGGAATCGTCCAGATGACTAAGCTATAAAAAGACGAAGAAGCCGTATCAAAAGACGAAAAATGATTTTCTATTTTAAGGGAAGGAGATGAACTAGCGCTTAAGAAAATGAATAATGGGAAAGTAACAGGAGTTGATGGAATCCCCATTGAATTAGTGAAATGGTTGGGTGAAGACAAGAAGGAAATTCTATCATTATGCAACGAAATATATGAAAAAGGCGAATGGCTGAAGATTTTACAGAGTATGTTGCTTTCAATACCAAAGAAAAATAATGTCAAGAAATGTAACGAGTTCAGGACTATCAGCCTGATATTGCACTTGGCAAAGATTCTCTTGCGAATACTGAATCCAAGTTTACATTCTAAGATGGAAGAACAGTTGGAAGAAGAACAGATTGGATTCAGGAAGGAGAAAGTACGAAAGATGCAATTGGACTGCTACGAACAATTAGCGAAAGATACCTAGAGAATAATAAAGAAGTGTATATAGTATTTTTGGATTTAGAAAAGGCTTTTGACTGAGTAGCTTGGAATAAACTGATAGGGATCCTAAAGAAAATAGGTGTGGCTTGGAAAGAGAGAAGACTGTCAAGTAATCTTTATATGAAACGAGTCGAAATTAGGATAAGAGAGAAATATCCAGAAGGAAGTGAAATAAGGAGAGGAGGTCGTCAAGGATGCCCTTTATCACCTACCTTGTTCAATATCTACTTGGAGGATTTAGTAAAGAACTGTTCTCAAAATGTGGGAGGAGTGGGAGTAGGAGGAATAAGAATAAAGAGCATAAGATTTGCTGATGACATGGCAAAGTTAGCAGAAGAGGAGTTGCTACTAAGACATAAGCTACTGGAGCTAAATGACAGCTGTGAGCAGTATGCAATGAAGATAAATGCAAATAAAACGAAAATCATGGATGTCAGAAGAAAAAAAAAGTTGGTAAACTTGCGAATTCTAAATGAGGCAGTACAGCAAGTTAACAGCTTCAAATACTTGGGATGTACCATAAGCAGTAACATGAGCTGCTGCCAGGAAGTCGAAAAGAGGATAGCAACTAAGCAAGAAAGCTTTTAATAGAAAAATAAGCATCTTCTGCGGACCTCTGGAAAAAGAGCTAAGGACGAGACTAATGAAGTGCTTTTTATGGAGTGAGACATTGTATGGGGCAGAAACATTGACATTACGACGAAATGAAGAGAAGCAAATAGAAGCATTTGAAATATGGATATGGAGAAGAATGGAACATGTGAAATGGACAGACAGAATAAGAAATGAAGCTCTGTTGGAAAGAGTGGGTGAAGAAAGACTGATGCTGAAACTGGTCATGGATAGGAAAAGGAATTGGTTGGAGTCACTGGCTGAGAAGAAACCACTCACTGAAGAATGCACTGGAAGGAATGGTGAATGGGAGAAGAGTTCAGGGCAGAAGAAGATATCAGATGATAGACGACATTAAGATATATGGATCATTTGAGACGAAGAGGAAGGCAGAAAATAGGAAAGATTGGAGAAAACTGAGTTTGCAGTGAAAAACCTGCTCTTAAGCAGAACACTGAATGAAATACACAATAGACATAATAACAAATTGATAAATGCTGTTATACTTTATACAAACCTTTGCAGAAGTAGAGCTCTCTATGAGTGGTCCATACTCCATACTTTTTAATATTTCCTGGATTAGATTTTTTTTCGACGTATTTATGGTACCTGCCATAATAACGATGCATAAGACCCTGCACAAACAAACAAATAAACGAACTCAATTTACGATTATTCCCACCAAAAGTACAAAATTTCAACTTTCTATCTACAGTTTATACAAAACTAAGAAGGTATTGACAGTTCTCTCTCACACATGTGGAAAGAGAACGACGTTGTGAAGTTGTGCAATAGTGCGGTTCAGCTGATAGAGCCGCCTGTCTGCCGTGTCAGTACTGAGCAGCTGACATGAACTCGTAAATTTGTATCATACGGACTCTGTGACTAGACAAATATAATAATAATAATAATAATAATAAAGGTAATAAAAGAGTGAGTGAATGCGAATATGGTACATAGTGTGCAAGCGATAAGTAAGCTTAGTATAAACCGTAATCAAGATTTCATACTATAAATTTGAAGTTACGAAGGAAAGAGTTTTTAGCTCAGACTACGTTACATCAGCTAATAATATCGTGGAGAAGCGTCAGGCCTATAAATCTGAGTGTAATAATGTGGCGAATTGTACAGAAAATAGTGGGGTGTGTGGTTTATCTAATCCAGACGTTTCAGATACACTACAAATTATAGGAGGAGTGTAAATGTTGTATGGGAAAGAGTTCATGTGGAGGCAACTACATGCAAAGAAGAACTTCAGACACCTTTAACAATCTACTTAATCATTTAGAACATGGCTCCTTTACATAAGAGAGGTAAATCAGCACCAAATGCCTCTTCATTTTCGTTTTTTTTTTTTCAGGACAATGTATTTCAATGTAATGAAGGGTGGAGGTAAGTTATTTCTTTAAATTGTGCAGCAAACTGTCGACTGATTCTCAACAAAGAATGCATGCAACCTGAATCAAATAATGGAACACTGAAGATGACGTAAGAACAGGACTCATGTTCTGAAGGATTGTCGTTCATTTTATAACCGCATCCTTCCCCTGCAATTCCACATGCTTCCGTATGGACTTATCATTTACATGTGAAGTTGTATGATATACTTGTGAATACAAGAAATACATTAAATATGGGGCCTGTGTTTGTGTGGCCGTATGTCATACATACCTATACCTGTACAGTAAATATCAGAGTTTTTGCCGAATCTTGAATTTGGTATTATTACGACATACAGTGAATCAATTTAATACTGGGCCAATGCTATCTTGCTATATGTGCAGAATCACATTTTGCATTAAAATACAAATATATTGTAAAATACATCGATATAAATATATTGTACAATTAAAAGTAAGAAAAGTAAGTATTGTACTATAGTCACTATAACGTGGTAAAAATATTTCAATCATCAGGAGACATTATTTGCATTATTTTTCTTGAAACACCATAAGAGTGCGTCAATTTAATATTGGGCCGATGAGTGTTATTATCCAATCAAGGTATTCAGTTCAGTCTCAGATGGAGTCAGGTGCGGTCTCTGTGCTGTATGGATGTACTGAAGTTTACAAGAGTGGTATAGGGCGAAGAGGACCCAACATTATGTTTGAGCAGCGACAACTGATTATTTATCATCGTGCAAGAGGTAAAAGCCAAAGACAAATAGGCAATATGCTAAATTTGTTCAAGAATAGTGTTGGAAACATTATAAGACGATACGAAAAAGAGGATAGGATAGAGAGTATACCACAAACAGGTCAACCAAAGAAAATATCTGAGCGAGAAGAACGGTTCGTTCTAAGAGTGGCTCAAACTAATCCAAGAATAAGTGCACCAAAACTTGTTTCCGAATTGTTGGACAGGTATAATAAAGTACATCCAGAGACAGTGTGTTGTGTAATTAGGAAAGCAGAGTACAATGGCAGAGCTGCCAGAAAAAAGCCATACATAAGTAAATTGAATAGAAGGAAGAGACTTCAATTCGCAAAAGTATATGTTAATAATGATAAAAACTGGTGGAAAGATGTGCTTTTTACGGATGAAAATAAGGTAAATGTCTTTGGTTCCGATGGTAGGATAACTGTATGGTGCAGAGTAAATGACGAACCAAAAACTAAATACTTGCAGCCTACAGTTAAACATGTGATGGTCTGGGGTGCATATCTTCAGCTGGGATAGGGGAGATGGCCTTTATCGGAGGTAAAATGAATCAAAATGGCTATCTGAATCTCCTGAAGAGCAATCTTCATAAAAGTGCTGAAAATTTGAGTATTAGATACACTTTTAAGTTCTACCAAGACAACGACCCAAAACATAAAGCTTGGAAGAACAGAATGTGGTTGTTATATAACTGCCCGAAAGTAATAGAAACACCTCCACTAAGTCCATACTTAAACCTAATCGAAAAATTGTTGGCAACAGCTGAAAAGGGGACTAATAAAATCAAAACGTGAGCTGAAAAAGAGACTGCAGGAAGAATGGGCACTTACTGACTCAAATTATATCAAGAAAATAATTGAGAATATGCCGCAACTGTTGAGGGCGATCATTAGACAGAAAGGGAATCAAACTAAATTGTAGGAATTAAATTTTTGTATACGAGGAAACGTTTAATTTATCTGGCCCAAATTAAATTGTGTGCATATATATTAGGTTACTTTTCAGAGAGTCGTTGTATCTCTTCAAGTAACAATTTGTATTTTTTTACGACGTAAGTTTGTGTTGTTTAAATTGAAATAATGTTCTGAGCTTGAATTTCTTGTATATGTTTGTTTCAAATGTCAAACAAAGACCTACAAAGTGGCAGTACGACACTGGCCCAATATTAAATTGATTCACTGTAAGTAGGTATGCTATTCCCGGCATTTCTTGGTATCGTATAAAAAAAAATTGGTAAATCTTTACAATAGCGTTACCAAAGGAAGACGAATAGGAATGAACCCTCACCAAAGATATTATGTGACAGCGCGAGAGAGGGGTTTGGGTGGAGTAGTGGCATTCTTAAACAATTGTGAATATATGCAAGGCATACCAAAGACCTAAACTAACATAGCCTATCCTAACCTGTCACTGATTTGACCTTACGAAAACTCACCTTTTTTTCTGTGGTCAGTAACTAATAAGAAAACGCAAGGAAATCAGATGTAAGTTATATGCTGTCTCTCCCTGCCGTCTACACCTTCCATCTCGACGGAACAATCCGGGACCCACTTTCACAGCAACTTTCCACCATTCTTTCGGTGCGAAATTGGTGTCGGCACTCAATTTTTTTTATGGTACATAAGATTCAACTAGAAGACAAGTATGTAAATAAATTTGTACCTTAATGTGGTAACGCAATTAATTATTTGTAAATGACTCCAGATATGAAACACGTTTATAAATTTTTCTTTTGATATTATAGGTGTATTATAATTGGGTTGCTTCAGCTCTATTAAACGTTTGTCCTACTGGTACCAAGTCACAGAGAAGAAAACGATGGAAGTTTTTTTTTTTTTTTTTTCTTTAGCTCTCTTAGCAATAACGGTATATACTGTGGTATACTGCGTTAAAATGCTTTGAAAAGAAATTAAATCCTTGCTATTATATTCGCCGTACAGAATTTCCCCTTTAACTTACCGGTTAGTGTAAATAAATTTTCTTCTGCAACATTTTACCAGAAAGCCTACAATATAAATACCAAATCAACGGCAGAAAATGAATACGCTGTCACTTATCTTTCTCTTATCAGTAAAGCAAAGCAATAAACAAAACCCTCATCACAAATATCGCGACAATGACATCTCTTTATGTAAACTAAAATCGCTAAAATCATTGGACCCAACAATTTGGTGGAGGGTGGAGGTGGAGGGGAGCACAGCGAATAGGGATAATAAAGAATGGACACTTCGCGTCGGTACCTTTGATGTAGCCGGACCGATTTCAATGACCTTCAAGCCAAGAGGACTAATAATATGTATAGGCCTCTTGCTTCAAGCCAGCTAGAGCGTCAGATTCTGCTTTCTCCCTAGAGTTGGCGCTGACATCACACCAGCTAGCAGTTGACACAGCGGAAATATAACACATACAATTAATACATCTAGGTACATTATGTACTCAAATAAAATAAATTGGATCCATAAAATAATAAATCCTCATTAACTGTAATGTCTAGACTCTAGAGTTCCTTTATAATGAGAGTTCAGACCTTGACCCCAACAACAATTAAAATATGTAATGATTTGATAGCGCTGAAAATGGAAAAACAAAACTCTTACGAGAAGTAAAACCATATACCTATATTATATTATATACAAATATTAAACGAATTCGATACTTAATTTTATAATGTATTATATTATTTTATAATGTAATTTATGATATCTGAAATATAAAATATTATTATTACAACTAGTTTGTCACTGAGAAATAAGGAAAAGCTGTTAACTTGAATTTATTTTAAGCAAAGCGTTACTGGATTATGCAATAAGGTAGGCGATGTTTGGATCCTGTGCCTTAATTCTATTCTCAATTATTATCTTAGCGTATGCTCGATTACACTACCTCTAGCGCTTGAAAGTGGAACTAGCCGCTGGCGCACAGAGAAACAAAACACAGGAAAATTCGCTCAGTGTCCATTCTTTATAATCCCTATTCGCTGGGGAGCAGATTCATTCATATACTACAGTCTACTTCTATATACAGTCACGAAGCTTGGGATATTTATTTAATAGGAGCAGTGTGTGCTTAAGTACCAGGTCCTTTACTTAGGACCCTTGCCTTATAATGAATCTAAAGGGTAGTATATGATTAGTTGGATAATTTGTTTAACTAATGTCTACTAGCAGCAGACAAGTCAGGTGGACAGTGTTGGTTGGATTTATTGAGGTGTAAGGAATGTGTTTAAGAAAATGATTAGGGATGGAAATTGCTATTGAGCTAGATGATTTGAATTTTCAACAATGGATTGGGATGAGTAAGTAGTGAGGATATGAAATTTTGGCGGATCAGCTTTATATACTCTGTGAATTTCATTATACCTAGCATTTCGAATAGTTGGGCGTTGCGAATCCGATAATCCGCTCCTGTTATGGTTCTGCAGATTGCCCTCTGGAGTCCATCTAGGCGTTGAAGGTGACGCGGGTGTGCTTGGGACCATATCTCACAACAATACAACATGTATGAACGAAGTAGAGTAGTATATAGTAGAGTCTTGATCTTGAGTGAAGTGGAGGTCTTGAAAACCGGGTAAAGCGCCATGAATCTCTGGAAGGCTCTGTCGCGGACGGAAGTGATGTGTTGTCGGTATGTAAGTCGTTTATCCAAAAATATTCCAAGGTACTTAGTTGTTGTGACAAATGGTATATCTTGTTCTTGAATGGAAAGAGAGTCAGTTCGATGTGGAAAGCGTTTGGTAAAGACTATAGCCTGAGATTTGCTTCCATTTATTTTGAGGCGCCACTTTGTTGACCATTGAGTGATAGAATCCAGTGCTTCCTGTAGTTGGAGACATCCAAAGTGAATGTTGACGTGCTGTGTGTAGATGACAGTGTCGTCTGCGTATAGCCCTTGCTGACACTTGGGATGTGTAGGTATATCTTGAACATATACACTGAATAGCGAAGGACTTAAAACTGCACCCTGAGGCACTCCTGCTTTGATTGGGTGAAAATCTGAAATAAGTGGTCCATCCCGTACTTGAAAGGTTCTGTTTTGTAGATAACTGTGAATTAATTTAATATAGGAGGACGGGATATGTATGTTATCGAGTTTGTATAGCAGACCGTCGTGCCATACAGTGTCAAAGGCTTGTTCTATGTCCAGAAATGCTGCTATAGTGTGCTGTTTACGCTGGAAACCATTTTGGATATGTGAAGTGAGTCTGTGAATTGCTTCTCTAGTACTATGATGAGGCTTAAATCCGAATTGTGCATGATGGAGATTGTTAGGATTGTTTAAGTATCTTTGGATTCGTGCTAGTATCAGTCGTTCATAAATTTTTCCAAGAAAATCCAGAAGACTAATCGGTCTATAGTTTTTTGATACAGTCGGATCTTTTCCTGGTTTCGGTATAGCTATTATGTGTGCCAGTTTCCATGCTGAAGGAAAGTAGTTGTGTTGTAGACAGGAGTTGTATATTTTTGTTAGATGGGTAATGGCCCGTTTAGGTAAATGCTTCAACATATCTGGAGAGATTCTGTCTGGACCTGGTGTCTTGTTTAGATGTAGTTTATTGATAGCAGTTTTGATTTCTTGAGGGTGAGCATATGGAATAATATCGCTTGTAGGTCGATGTAGTGTTTCTTGTACTTGTTGATGTATTCTTGTTGAGAAATGCGGAGTTGATGGGTGGGAATGTGGACAGAATCTTTTTTCGAAGGATTTGGCAAGTACGTTGAGTTTCTGTTGGGGATCATAGATGAAGTTATTTGTAGAATCCTGGATGGGGGTTTTTGTTGAAGGTATGATTTTACCTAATATACGTTTCGTGAAGGACCAAAAATTTCTGGACGTTGGCTGTAATTGTTGTACAGTGTCTTCAAAATGTTTTTCTTTGTACATTTGGAATTTCCTACGTAGGGCTCGTTGGTATCTGTAAAATGCAGTTTTCGCTTGTGGATCTCCATACTGTTGCCATCGTTTCCGAGCTTTTGTTTTGGCCTTTAATAAGAATTCTAATTCTCGATTTGGGGTGTCATTTGTTATTACTGTAGTTGATGTTGATGAGACTTCTAAAAATATATTTGTTATAGTTGTAGAGAACATATTTATTGCCATATCTATGTCGTCAGGTGTTAATTTTGGGATATTTCCTGGTAGTGCGTTATGTAGCCGTTTGGTGTATTCATTCCAGTTAGTGACTCGTGATGCTTGTTTGTGATGTGAGTGCAACAGTAGCGGTACCTTGAAAGTAAGTAAAACCGGAATATGATCAGAGTCTAGGGCGTTGATACAGTATTGTTCAAGTGGTATGTGTTTTGTTTTGTGGAGACAAATATCTAGCACGTCAGGTTCTTGGGCTGCTATCCATGGATATCTTGTAGGTTGTTGTGGTCCATTTATGGCGTAGTGGAATTTCGTGGAATGTTGTAGTAGAATTTCTCCTTTTATTGTAGTAATCCTTGAGTTCCAGGCTCGATGTTTCGCATTTAGATCACCGCATATTATAAAATGTTGATGGTGAGTTATCAGTGATGTAATGTCATGTTCATTTATGTGGGCATAGGGCGGGTAGTATACGGAAGCAATCAGAGTTTCAATCTTATCGAGTAGTATGAACACACCAGTGGCCTCAAGTGTTTGAAATATGGGCAGCGTCGCTACTCTGTACGGAATTGTACGTTTGATGAGGATGGCCGTACCACCACCTGGACGTTGATCTCTGTCTGTTCGTATGACATTGTAGTTTCTGATTCGGAGCTTTGTTGAGGGTTTGAGATGAGTTTCTGTAATACAGGCCAAGTCCACGCTGTAATTGTGAAGTAGTGTTTGCAGTTCGAATGTCTGGCGAATTATCCCGTTGGCATTAAAATTCAAGACTTTGAGGTTACGACGTAATACTGATGATCTAGGGTTGTTCATTTGCGTTGGTAATTAGATTTGTTATACCTTCTATGAACGTTATTAGTTTAGACAGAGGATCGGAAGTGGACTGTATTTTATGAAGAGTGGATCGAATGATTCGAAGGCAATTAAAAATGTTGAAGGAACGAAGCAGGTGTAGGATGTCTTTAAAAGATTCAGCAGGAGAGTCGGGAGGAAGAGTAGTGTTTGCAGTATGACGAAATGTTTCAAAAGCCTGCGGCTGCGCTGGTTGCGAAAGCTGTGGAAAATCAGAAGAAGTCCAAGCCGGTTGTTGAGTTCGATTTTCAAGACGAAACTTTTGTGTGTTGCGTAGTTTTTCTCGTAGAGCACTTTTGCGTTCTAATTGGACTGGGCATTGTCCATAACTAGCTGTATGTGCTCCATTACAATTTGCACATATGGGTGTGTGAGCTGGTCCTTTTATAGGGCAATCGGAGAATAAATGCTCTTGACTGCATTTGACGCAGCGAAGTTGTAAGTTGCATCGACGAGAGGTATGTCCAAATCCTTGACATTTGTGACATTGAATTATATGAGGACTTGTTCTGTAGCTTTCGATTTTAATGATGTGATTGTTGATGTCTCTTAATTGATAAATTGTTCTTGAGTGTTCAGTGTTTGGTAGTGTAACAACCCATATTGGTATAGGTCGTCTCATGGGTGAACCTTCGGTGTCATTGCTAGGTACTGTCATCTGTCGGACATGTTCTACATTGAAGTTGAGAAGTTCGAGTTCAGTTTTTATTACGTCTGATTCAATGAAAGTTGGAAGTCCCTTCAGTACAATTTGTAAAAGTTTGGTTTCTCTTGGTTCGTGTGAGTAGAATTTCAGTTTTTCAGTCTGGAAGATGTTGTATAGTATATCATAGTCCTTTCGACAAGCAGTGTGGTATTTGATCCCTTCAGAAGAGTAGCTGATTTTCATTGGTTGAGTGAGGAGTGACTGCAGCTTTTTATTGTTACCGAAAAAATTGCCTGGTGGAATGTTTGTAACTACGATTGGTGGCATTCTTGTTTGTTTGAGATGAGTAGTGGGTTTGTTTGTATTTTGGTTGGTATTAGTTGTATTCTGTAGATCATCATTAGGTGAAATTATGTCAGTGTCCATATGAGACGCAAGAGGTTCAAAACTGTTCTCTAGGTTAATGTCTGGATGAATAATGGACTCGTGCGAAGTGTTTTGGAATGTATCTGAATTTGCAATTTGTTCCTGAGTAGGAGTTAGTTTTGCTTTTTTCGTTGACTGTTCAGAGCTGTTTTTTCCTGCAGTCATTGTTGTTTTTACTGATGTTTCGGAATGTTGTTGAGTTAAGTGAAGTTTTTTCGAGTCCATTTTGTTTTTTGGTGACGTTCGCGAGAAGTTTCTGAGACTAGATGATTGTATCGTGAAGATGGTTTCATTACCTGAAACATGTGGTATCAGTTGCAAATCGTCGTCCTCTGGAGACGACATCGTAGTATTGGATGTTGATGTTGGAAGCAGTTGTGGCCGGTTTAAATCTTGTGATGAAAACTAAATCTTCTTTTTGTGACGAAACGTAGAGCGGAAGCGGGCAGTCCCACCGAAGCGGAAGTCCGGAGTAAAGTAAACAAAACGTAGGTGAAATCACTTGTAATGTTGCACAGTCACGATAATATTAATATAATGACACAGTATAGTTTTAAATAATAATTAAATAACACAAGGAAACACTCAATAACACGAACTATATACTTGAGAGGCACAATAGCGATATGTACGAGATACTCGACTAAGTACGTCCACTCAGGTAGGCAGTACGTGCTCCAGCTTGGGATGATTTATGTATTTCTCGCTATAGTTGCTAGCCGCTTGGAGCGCTGTGAGTAGTATGAACACTAGACTGTGTCGCCAGCGTGATCTAACCAGTGTTGCCAATTCAGCGGTTTTCCCGCAAGAGAATCTAGCGTTTTTCGATGTTAGTTCAGAGGGTAAAATTTATGAAATTTGTATCGCTGATATAGGGATTTAGCGGGTATTTTTAGCACTCACAGCGGCAAAATAGTATAATTTTACATTGACAATATAGCAATTTAGCGGTTTCTGCACGGCTTAACAGCGGATTTTTAAGAATCGAGTTAGCAACACTGGATCTAACACAGGCCGTAAGGCAGACCGTGCGTTTATTTTTAAAACGCTTCAGTAAAGCGCTTCATGCCTTTGCTGCAGCAAAATGAGGGTAGAAAAAAAACGTAAGTAGGTCAAATGACTGCAAAATGGTGGACAATTAATATTGGTTTCTATTTCTGCCGTAATAAATTTAACCTTAAAAGAACCAAACATGTTAAATAATTTCGACTTCTATGATAATGACATTGGATTATTATTACTAGACGATTTTAACAATAATAAACGTTGCAAAAGACCAAAACCAACGAGTTAGATACTATAGAGAGGCTAAAGACCTCTGATCAGCGCTCCCTGCGGAGGCCAACAGTACTATGGATCGTTCCCTAAAAAACATGGCGTCTTTAGTACCACCAGCCTCCGCAAGGAGTGCTTATCAAAGGTACACTGTAACGAGTTGGTACATGTATTATATTTTTCAGATACATAAATATTTAATTTAAACATTTCGCTATAGGTTTTGTAAAAAGCTGATTTATAAATGAAAAAGTAATAATTAAGACTTTAAAATTTCCAAAAATGTCTCATTCCCTCGGATTTAAATGAAATGTACCGTAAATCATAATATTCGTTGCTCGATAATTAAACCCTCTCAATACAGGTACCATTGCCGCAGAGAATTATAAGATAAGACGGACTGAGCATAAGCGAAATATCTGTATTAATAAGTTTGTACCATCAAGAGTTTAGTATTTATTGTGTTTATAGGGCCTACTCCAATTTTCTTTTTATTAATGCGTTAGGGCTCTTTTTGTTACCAAAGAGGAAAGTTAGCACTTGCATCACACACAATTTGTCATTATTGTTCAAAATAATGTAAGAACAGTTTTATTCTGCAAAAGCCTCTGCTTAGTTGCGAGACACGTGTGAGATCAATGCTTGTTTCAAATTATGTTTGTAATTTGAAGTAGTTTGCATGATATGTATTATCAATTTCTGTATATCACAACTGGTTGAATTGTTTATACCTTAAATTTAATTAAATTGTTTTGTATTATAATATAGCTCAACTTATGAATGATCGTTTGCGTTTGTAAATTTAATAATCTGATTGGCTATGTATTGTATACTTTTAGTAGAGCCATCGATGTAGCTCAGTCGGCAGACTCGCTGGGCTGCTGTTCCGGAGCTGCGTTCGGGCTTGGGTTGGATCCCCCTTTGGACTTTGGTTTCTTCCGAGGTTTTCCACAGCCGTGGGACTGAAGCCGGATGGTCTATGGCGAGTCCTTGGCATCAACACCTTTGATTGATTACCCCCTTTGATTTGATTACCTGGTTGGGTTTTTCCGAGGTTTCCCCCACCGAAAAGGCAAATGCCGGGTAATATTTTGGCGAATCCTCGGACCTCATTTCATCTCACTACATCTCGCCAAAAAAAAAAAAAAAAAAAAAAATTGTACAACATTGTAAAAATTTTAGAAAATTACTAAATTGTAAAACTATAAAACTTTGTAAAAATTGTAATTGTAATATTGTAAAATGTTGACATGTTCCACATCTTAAAGCTTCATTGCTCATGTAAGATCTATGGAATAAAATAAATGAATGAATGAATGTACACGATGTCTCCATCACGCGAAAAGAAGTGTACCTAGTTGAGGCTCCTGTTGTTTCTGATAACAATGTTAATCGTAAATATCTTATCGTTTCAATAAATGTGGTGAGTTATGATTATGAGTAACTTTCTATTAGTGTCATTCTTTAATTATTATGTTGCATGCTAAGAGATTATTTGTAGTTTTAATAATTTCAGTTTTCAAAAATTCTCTGTGTTAATTCCAATTTCAAATTAATTTTTCTCAATAACTTAATTACTGGATATTTTTTTTTTTAATTTTCGCCACTACCTTTCCTATATTTTACTCCTATTAGTTACATACGTCGTCTCTCTTGAAATCACCTGGTGAGCACTGAATTACATGATTTCATATTAGGTTAGATTAGCTGTAAGGTAATTAAATTTGTGACGAAGTCAAAAAATTATTTATTTTTCTTCTGCCGATTAAATTCATCCGTCTTTAGGTGCTTTGCTTTGGTTGCATCGAGTATAGCTTGTCATTTAATATCTGGGCTATATTTAGTGAAACTAATAAAACATAGGCCTACAGCTGTTATAAAACGTAAAGTTTTGTGTGTATTTTACTTTTTACTTATTAACATAGTCTTAATATGTAACTCAATTCACAATAATACTAACTTCATCACAGTCATTTCCTACAACATCCGAGCCACGCCCCTTTGTTTTGACTAACCGAAACATGGCGGACCAATGTTCAATTGTCTTCAACTTTCTGAGATCTTTGTCCTCTCTATAGTATCTAACTCGTTGACCAAAACACACATTCCGCCATGATGGATCGTGCAGCAAACACGTAAAGCGAAGTTTTGATTTGCTGCACGCTTGCTACAGCGCTGCTGCAGCGACGGTGAAGCAAATGTAATAAGAGAACGGTCTTGCTGCAGCGCTTTACGTCTTGCTTAAAATAAACGCACGGAGACCAGCGAATACGGATTATAAAGAATGGACACTGAGAGAATTTTCCTGTGTTTTGTTTCTCTGTGCACCAGCGGCTAGTTCCACTTTCAAGCGCTAGAGGTAGTGTAATCGAGCATACGCTAAGACAAAGCCTTCATTAGTTACAAGCCGGGGCATGGGTAGGTTTGGCAACGCAGAGTGGAGGCGGGAGATTTTAGAGTGATATTGTTTGCTCATTGCTTTCGTTATACGTGACGCGTAGGGATGTGACAAACGGTTATTTTCTTGTAACTGTTATAACTGTCTCCGTTACTTTTGTTCAGTAGTTATAAATAACGGTTATAAGTAACGGTTACAATTTCCTGCCGGAGACAAAATAGCAGGTTATATTTAACGGTTAAATAACTAGCAGAGGCACAGAAGCAGTTAGTTATCCACGAACAAGTTATATTTGAATGTTAAATAACTTATACGGTTAAATAACTAGCAGAGGCATAGAAGCAGTTAGTTACCCACGAACAAGTTATATTTGAATGTTAAATAACTTACTGTTAAATAACTTGCATAATGATTGAAAACGTTGACAGGTACATTATTTTGTAGCAGAAATCCTGTACCATAAATTATTGGTTTGATTGAACTTCGAAAGTAAAAATATTAACAGAAAGGACAGTAGTGAAGATTTCAACACTCGTAACAAACATATAATAATAATAATAATAATAATAATAATAATAATAATAATAATAATAATAATCATCATCATCATCATCATCAATACGCCACAGAACCGACGTTATTTAACAAACACAATCATGAATCATATTATACCTCAAATATTATGTACATTATGAATTTATTTATTATAATAAATACGCATATAGCGTAGATCAGTGATTTCCAACCAGAGGTCCGCGGCCACCTAAGTATCCGCACAGCTATTAATGGGGGATCGCGAACAAAATAATAATAATAATAATAATAATAATAATAATAATAATAATAATAATAATAATAATAATAATAATAATAATGATAATAATAATAATAATAATAGTAATAATAATAATAATAATAATAATAATAATAATAATAATAATAATAATAATAATAAATAACTCTTGATCTTCAAAATAGCTCCACCTATGCGATGATTTCTCAAACAGAATAGCACAAACTGGAACCTGTCCCTTATTTCATAGATTTGCCGATAGTTTAATTGTCATTAAACTGGACAAGTGGGAGATTGTAAGCTACTTCTTTCACAAGTGACAATGTCATTCATTACACTGAAGTCTCTTACAGCTTCCGCACTGCTAATGGTGATGTAATTCGTGATTCATTTTGGCTTTGGCTGTAGTGAATGACAAAAGGGCAATTTTTTCCTATTAAATTATCCACAAAATCTCGGAAATCATAATAAGCTGTAGAGAGTCTCCAACAAGCAGTGCAAAAGCCACTAAATTTCTGTATTTTCAATCGATCGCTTTAGCAGAATGCAGAATAATAGCTCATTACCTAAATTAGAAAAATGCGTTTGATTGATTTTTCCTTGCGAGATATTTTGACAAAGATCTTGGAACCAATATAAATATTTAACTAAGGGCTCGCGCGAGTCTTTGCGAGTGCCCTCCAGCATATCCCTAGCTGTGGTACAATGTTGGTGATTTCAGAACGGTGGGGGGGGGGGGATAGTAACTGAATAGTATGGATTTGTGTCACATAGTTTCATTTTAATATTAGACAGGTTTTTATAAAATGCACCTTGTTATCAGTTTACTTTTTGTATTTATTCAGTGCTAACATATATTTTTTTAAATTTTCTTTTGAGATTTAGGAAGCCAAAGCCTCTCCCTGACCTACCCAATTGCTTACGCCCATGAAAACATTGTAAAACGATAAGATATGACGACTTTATAGAAGTGCAGTCAAAGTCTAAGAAATTATTTAAAGTAGTTTTATCGGTACCCATATAAACAAGCTCCAATTTTCTCCCCCCCCCCCTCACGATATTGAAAGGCTAGATCCACCTATGAAATTAGTAGGCCCCTAATGCGACAAATCATGCAATAATAGTTTATTTTAAGTATTTGAAAACTTTATATTATTACGAAGGACATCAATAGCTTATGATATATAACAAACCAGATTGATTTATTCATCATGACTAACTTTTGTGATGGTTCAGCTTGCATATACACATTCCACTTCTGGTGGAAATATTTTATTAAGAGAATAGCCCTTTTTAATACATTTTCTTACAGATTTAATAACAGTAACATTGTGAAATATCACATTTTCGGCTCTGATCAAAACCGTGCTCTGAGTGCTGTGCTTTAAGGAACGGACTTAGTTGATATTTTTGCAACCAGATGGTGAAACACATTAGTAATGCCGCGCTATCTCGTGGACCGATTGAATACTACGTAATGATGTTATTTCAACTAGTTTCTTTTCCTGAAGTTAAATCCAGACGAAAGTAACAGTGTAACAGCGAGTAACTAGTTATTTCGTGTCCAAGTTATTTTTGTAACCGTTACAATTAAGTAACTGTTACCAAGTAACTGCTACATTATTTCTCTCCCATCCCTACTGACGCGTATTTTTTCAATATTACTTCATGCACAAAGGTAAGATCAAGATTCAGAGTAGTGATGTAAATTATTACGGGTTCGAAAATAGTGTTTTATTGCAATCAATTAGCTATACTTCAGAATACGGCGTAAGTAGGCTACTTACATACAAAGGCTGCCACTTAAAATAATTAAAAAAAACATGTTTTTACTGATACTATGAAGGTAAATAAATAAATAAAAAAGATATTCCTTGCACCGAAAATAATAAAATCAATAATGCAATAAAGACGTAAGTTCCTACGCAGTATTCTTAAGTTCCATTCAGTTAACAAATCTGTGGCTAGCAAATTGACAATGTTTAGCGACTTAATGGTGTTTCATCTATGAAAGGTTTAGGATATTATTTAATATTATCTTCTCAGATTATCTATCGTGTTTTTCTACAAATATTTCAGATGCCTAGAAAGTGCTGTGTGCCTATGTTTCGTAACAACTACACTTATAATTAAAAAAAAAAAAAACGCTTGTTTTTTTATTGATGGTACAAGGGAAAATAAATAAATACTTAAAGAAATGTTACTTGTACCAAAAATAAATAAAATAATGACGTACTTTCGCAATATCCCATTCCAAACTATTAACCATTATGTGGCTAATAAATTGGCAATGTTTTGCCGCTTAATGTTGTTTCACCTCTGACATGAAAGGTGTAGGATATCATATGCATTTTAATTTCATGTGATTATGTCGTGCTTTTCTATAAATATTTCAGATGTCCAGGAAGCCAGATTTAGTTTGAATCTGGCCAGTCACCATAACAATACTGTTATCCTAAATTGTTTGTTATAAACTTTTTTTAAAATATAATTTTAAATAAATATAACTACAGAAAACAAGCTAAGAATGTGAATTATGCAAATAGGCCTAAATAAAATGTAAACAAAAGAAACTATTGACATTCCTATTATAATAAAAGTATGAAGATGTAAATACAGTTAAGCCAAGTAAAACAATCTATGAAAAAATGAAAACACATCCCTTCAACATAATACGTCACAAAACGCAACATTATCTATTAAGTACATGTATGTATCAATTAGTGTAAACTCAGTGGACTTTAAATCCTGTAAATACCAAGTGGGTGAATGTAGAGTATCCAACGCCCACTGAACGAATATTTAACTTTTATCACTGCCAGTGTTGCGCTATAATCGTATATGCAAGTTAGGCTATAACAAAAACCTAAACTAAAAAAAACCTAACCTGTCAAAGAAGCAACAAGTTATACTAAATATGTGTAAAATTGGCCTATGTCTCTATAGTGGGCGGGACATAAGTCACATTGACCAAACCAACAAAGTGATTATATGCATCTACAAATTATAGATAGTTCTGACATATAGCAATGGTAAAGTTTAGCGGTCCCTGCTTAGGTCGTTCTTGCACGCATGAAAATAACAATGGAATTTACAATCTTTGGACAGGAAGTACTACGTGACTCAAAAGGATGACGGAAATAACAAGGCTAAGGGTTTCATCTATGGAATTATGGACGTAGTTTACGAAGGTTACACCAGAGTTGCATTCGCGAAATATGTCTGCAGTTTGAACTAACGTCTTTGGTTTGAACCCATTGAGGGCAATATTTGCTCGATCCCGGACATTAAATTATTATTTTTGGGTACAGCAGAGTCGCATTCGCATTGAAAATAATACATATTTGATAATATACACAATTAGAACCAAAAAGGAGATGTATATTGCCAAAAATTTTACCATATAGATTTCATTACTGTTACAGTACCTAATATTGTAATTAAATGAAATGAAGTGAGGGCAATATTTGCTCGATCCCCGACATTAAATTATTATTTTTGGGTACAGCAGAGTCGCATTCGCATTGAAAATAATACATTTTTGATAATATACAAAATTAGAACTAAAAACGAGATTTATATTACCAAAAATTTTACCATAGAGATTTCATTGGTATTACAGTACCTAATATTGTAATTAAATTAAATGAAGCGTGCTTCATTACGAAATTCTTGTACATTCATTTATGCATGAGTCAATAATTTTCAGTAGCATCGCACGCATATTTTGATGTTTTAAAATTATAGGTTATGTTTACTCTATCACTACTTTATTTCTACATTCGCAATTATGCAATTATAATTAAGCATAACGTTACGTATGACGACTTGTAAAGGCAATTTGTTTACACATCAATTGCATTTATTCGTTTCATACAGTACCGGTACTTCAGTCTGAAGTCTGATTAGTTAAATATGTTACTAGAACTAAACTAGCGCACATACTCCTTGGATATACGAATTAGTTTGGTTAATTTAGATTTCTATTATGCCTTGCTTATAAGATCAAATGCATTTCCACAAAAAATAAATTGAACGGTTTTCACTTCCGAAATCACCAGAACTACCTCAGCGCTAGTAGTCAGTGATGTATGCAATGGAAGGGAACAAGAACTGGCCACCCTAGCCCCATTATTTCTTGGCTTAGTTGCTTTATGAGTGATGCTTCATTGGTCTTCGGACACTTGACTAAATGACAGTTGTATTGCAATAAGGCGACCTCAAAGCAACCAGATTTACAAGGTTATGTTTTTCATGTCGAATGTGAATGTGATAGCACAATTATTCAAATTACAGACCACTGTATTAATATATGTATAAATATATTGCTGAATAATGTTTTACAGCGAAAGAAAGCATTTATGTTGAGAAATCTTCACATATAGGCTACTAGTTATAGACAATGATAAAGCATTTCCAGAAAATATCAGGAATGCTTAATGCAAATTAAGACCATTTCTGTCTAATTTTGATGTTCTCCAATGCCCCGTCATTCCATAACTACGTTATGATACCATATAGAATTATAGGTTATGTTTACTGTATTTACCTTATAAGTTATTTCTATATCCGCAATTATACATTATAATTTAGCATAATGTCACGTATGATACACCGCACTTTCAATTTGTATTTTAAATAACTTATTTATTACGATACTGAGTTGTATTGAATTGTATTTATCGACTATCTACAAGGGGAAGTAATATACGGTAGGCCTATCCTATGTAGGCTAAATTTCATAGGAGAGACTGTGGTGAATTTTCTACCTACAAGTAAGGATGGTAATTGTGTTCTGAAGTCTATCCTAAATATATTCTTCTTTATTAAATCTCAAAATAGCTTTCGTTCTCAACTTAAAATGTTGATGCAAACAGGTTATGTTAACATGCTGAATTAAAATTAACACAATTTTATAATTATACCTGCAACATATTATGCAACATACAAATGGAACTTATGCACACTTTACATTAAATAAACATTTTAATTGTATTATTTATTTGTTTCTTACTATATTGGGTTGTATTGAATTATATTTACCTACTATCTACCAGAGGACGTAACTAATGTCATAGAAGGTACTGTGGTGAATTTTCTACCTACAATTAAAGAGGATAAATGTGCTGAAATGCCATCAATTTAAAGTAAATCAACTACAGTGAATATGATTAATGAATCAAAGGATAATTTATTCGGTGCTTTTTAAAGCATATTAACAAAAATGGAAAGTAAACCAATGGACAAAAATGTTTGTAATGTGTGAGGCTATGGAACTGATACCTCAGAACAAAGATTATGCATACGTTAAGAAAGCAACTTTGACAAGTGCAAAATGAAGTTCACAATTAGTATCATAATATGAAGATATTATGTAGCCAATGGGTCTACTACCGACATGAATGCCACTTAATATGATTTAATGAAAAATTCGCTATTTTTTCAGCTTTACATTTGATCTATTCATAAATTAGTGTAGCTTTATATTTAATTTGTAGGCTAAAGTTGACAGTGTCAGAAGAACTGGCAGTGGAGGAGGGAAGCCAGCAAAAATTACTGCAGTTGATGAATTGGTATTAGATTATTAAGAAAAAATTCTGCAAGTGTTGCTGGTCTAGGACAGAAAGACCTGATGGCATTGGAAAATAAATCAACATTCTAATTTGTAGAGCAACTTGTATTTGAAGCTTTGCTCATAATGCATGACTTCTATTTGTTTGTCTTGTTATGGCAGGTCCCACTATATTTAACAACTCTTCAAGTTTTTCAGCACTTTACCTAATCTGTTCATTATATTTAAACAGTGCTCCCATAATGGAATAATTGTTCTTTCTGGATATAGTTTTAGCTCTTCTCACAACAACTTCATCACTGGAATCGCAACCAGTAAACCACATATTAAAAAAATAACTACAATATTTTCTTTTGATTATCTGAGAAAGGTTGTCACTGGTAACTGATAATATAGAAATCATCCAATCTTTAGAGTCTTGTAGCAATATTCCTGTTGAATACTAGTATAATCAACTAAATCAGCATTTTAAGAAACAGAATCACTTATGAACTGGTGAAATCGAACAATATTACTAGTCTGTGAACTGGTAACTACTACTTTACCCTTGTAGTTTCTAGAAACACAGACCAGCGAATAGGGATTATAAAGAATGGACACTGAGCTAATTTGCCTGTGTTTTGTTTCTCTGTGCGCCAGCGGCTAGTTCCACTTTCAAGCGCTAGAGGTAGTGTAATCGAGCATACGCTAAGATAATAATTGAGAATAGAATTAAGGCACAGGATCCAAACATCGCCTACCTTATTGCATAATCCAGTAACGCTTTGCTTCAAATAAATTCAAGTTAACAGCTTTTCCTTATTTCTCAGTGACAAACTAGTTGTAATAATAATATTTTATATTTCAGATATCATAAATTATATTATAAAATAGTATAATACATTATAAAATCAAGTATCGAATTCGTTTAATATTTGTATATAATATAATATAGGTATATGGTTTTACTTCTCGTAAGAGTTTTGTTTTTCCATTTTCAGCGCTATCAAATCATTATATATTTTAATTGTTGTTGGGAGTCAACGTCTGAACTCTCATTATAAAGGAACTCTAGAGTCTAGACATTACAGTTAATGAGGATTTATTATTTTATGGATCCAATTTATTTTATTTGAGTACATAATGTACCTAGATGTATTAATTGCATGTGTTATATTTCCGCTGTGTCGACTGCTAGCTGGTGTGATGTCAGCGCCAACTCTAGGGAGAAGGCAGAATCTGACGCTCTAGCTGGCTTGAAGGTAATTGAAATCAGTCCGGCTACATCAAAGGTACCGACGCGAAGTGTCCATTCTTTATAATCCCTATTCCCTGCACAGACTTTGTAAAAATTTTATTTAATAAACTAATATTACTACCGTGCAGACTGATATTATTACGGTAGTCCATGAGTTTCGAGAAACAAGCCCTTGGTCTAGATCGAGAAGGCATTGATATCTTTTTTTTCAGTAGGTTATTTTACGACGCTTTATCAACATCTTTGGTTATTTAGCGTCTGAATGAGATGAAGGTGATAATGCCGGTGAAATGAGTCCGGGGTCCAGCACCGAAAGTTACCCAGCATTTTCTCATATTGGGTTGAGGGAAAACCAGGAAAAACCACAACCAGGTAACTTTCCCCGACCAGGAATCGAATCCGGGCCACCTGGTTTCGCGGCAGACGCGCTGACCGTTACTCCACAGGTGTGGACGGCATTGATATCAGTCTTCAGTTTGAACCCAGTCAGGGCTATATTTGCCAAGTTCGATCTCCGATATTTAATTATTATTTTTGGCTATACCAGAGTCACATTCGCTTCCATCGAATATCCGTCTTCAGTTTGAACCCAGTCAGGGCTATATCACAGTCTTATACATACAGTCGCGCAACTTCAACACTTTTTTTGCCAACATTCGCGACACTAGCGCCCAAGCGGCAGGCAAGGCACTGGTCATAGGGTTGATACAGCCAGCACATGCTTTAAAGGGATGCGAGATGTTATAATAACGTTTTAATCATGCGTCGGAATAAAGGCAATGTGTGCAATGACGAAAATTGCAGTAACAACAAGTTTAAATCTCCGAATTTGTCGTTCTTCAGATTCCCTAAAGACCAAGAGAAAATCATAACTCAGTCATAACCAATAATCCACGTTGTAGATAGCCTACGTATTGTGTTCTATAAAACATTTATTAGTTATCGGTTACCTATTTGTATGTCAGGAAGAACAGTTTAAATAAAAACAAAGTAAATACCTGTTACAGTATATTATTTTTTTGCAGAGATCATATGTGTAAATGTGTAACCATTCCGATTTTGGATAATATATCTACAGTTTTTAATGCAAGTAATTCCATAATTTTTGTATTCGTGTTTTTTTCTTTATATTTTTAAAAAGTTGAATGTTATATAGCATTCAAGTAGGTATCATGGTGTTAATTTTGCAAGAATTCATGGAGTATAGTAATCCTTTTGCAAAATATTCACTTCTTGAATAAATCCAGACTGTGTCGATAAATTTCTGATGTGTTGGTGTAGATTCATGTGGCAGACGTATTAAGTTCTCAAGAAATAAAAGAGCCTTTTTTAATTTAATATAAAAAGCAATCTTTTTTGTAATAATTTGCATGACTGTTATTGGTGTTGATTTTAAATTCCCAGTGATTATTTGAGCCGTTCAGTGCAGAAGTGGTGTAAGTCAAAAGCAGGTAATGAGGTTTAAAGTAAGAATTCTGTAAAATACAGCGCAAAGTAGCAATTAATATATCCATCGTTCTATTCACCGACTATTAATAGTTTAAATACATTCAATATTAACTGCCACTTTGCGCTGTATTTTACAGAATGTTTACTTTAACCTCTAATTACCCATTTTTGACTTACATCACTTCTGCTCTGAAAATAAAATTAGGCCTACATTTTCTGAGTTAATTGAAGTTACAATTTTTTTAAAAAAAATTGTGTGTTCATTTATTTGTTCTCACCTACGTCATATTAACAGTAAGTGCATGTAAATTACGTATTATATAGGTAGGATAAGTTAAACTTAGGCATTATGTGTGAAAACTGAAAATGTAATGTAAAATGCGGTAAACTTGCCATAAAAATTTAAACCATAACATCAGCGCTATTTGTGACTCAAAATAATAAAGGAAATACAGGTTCTTAAGAAATGGAAAAATAATGAACTTCATATTATTGTTTAAATCCTCCCCTTTTCTTTATTTTCAAGTTTACCTCAGCGGCCGAGTTTACCCCAATTTGCGGTATGCAAAATCGTTAATTTCTCAGGAAATAGCGAGAGGAGTTTACCACGCGATGTACCCTACGAGATACGCCCTACAATTCTGAAGCTACTAATTTTTACTCTTCTCACAGGAAATACAAAGTTCCAATGATTCATAAATATATTTAGGAATGAATGAATTAACCGACCACGCACGAACAATTATATTATTTCAAACCATGATACGTGATCAGAGCCATGATTCAGTTGTAAGGAGCAGAAAGAATTACTTTTATTCCCAGCTTCTGAAACTTGTAGATTAGCGGCGTGTGAAATTCTTCCAGGATTCTAAAGTAGAATTAATAAGAACCATATACACTTATTGTATAGCATAAAAATATAAAATAAACTACGCAAAACCTGTTTTCTGATGTGTTATCATAAGTCGTGTGCACACTTTTAACTTGCCTGCCGCTAGAGGGCTACTGTCGCGCCAGCTGTCAAATGTTGCCATATTTTATACGTTTGAGTTGCGTGACTGTATCTATTAGACTGTGGCTATATTTCCCTAGTTCGATCCCGACATTTAATTATTATTTGAAGGGCTCACAACCAGAGATGACCAAGTCCACCCGTGATCAGTTTGTGGAGTAATACCACAGTCTAATATATACAGTCGCGCAACTTCAACACTTTTCTTGCCAACATTCACGACACTAACGCCCAAGCGGCAGGTAAGGCACTGGTCATAGGGTTGATGCAGCCAGCACGTGCTTTAAAGGTATGCGAGATGTTATAATAACGTTTTAATCATGCGTCGGAATAAAGGCAATGTGTGCAATGACGAAAATTGCAGTAACAACAAGTTTAAATCTCCGAATTTGTCGTTCTTCAGATTCCTTAAAGACCAAGAGAAAATCATAACTCAGTCATAACCTATAGTATAATCCACGCTGTAGGTAGCCTACGTATTGTGTTCTATAAAACATTTATTAGTTATCAGTTACCTATTTGTATGTAAGGAAGAAGAGTTTAAATAAAAACAAAGTAAATACCTGTTACAGTATATTATTGTTTTGCAGAGATCATGTGTAAATGTGTAACCATTCCGATTTTGGATAATGTATCTACAGTTTTTAATGCAAGTAATTCCATAATTTTTTTATTCGTGTTTTTTTCTTTATATTTTTCAAAAGTTGAATGTTATACTGCATTCAAGTAGGGATTATGGTGTTAATTTTTTCAAGAATTCATGGCGTATTATAATCCTTTTGCAAAATATTCACTTCTTGAATAAATCCACACTGTGTCGATAAATTTCTGATGTGTGGTGTAGATTCATGTGGCAGACGTATTAAGTTCTCAAGAAATAAAAGAGCCTTTTAAATGTAATGTAAAAAGCAATCTTTTCTGTAATAATTTGCATGACTGTTATTGGTGTTGATTTTATATTCCCAGTGAATATTTGAGCCGTTCAGAGCAGAAGTGGTATAAGTCAAAATTAGGTAATGATGTTTAAAGTAAAAATTCTGTCAAATACAGCGCAAAGTAGCAATTAATATTTCCTCCGTGCTATTCAATGACTACTAATAGTTTAAATAAATTCAGTATTAACTGCTACTTTGCGCTGTATTTTACAGAATGTTTACTTTAATCCTCTTTACCCATTTCTGACTTACACCACTTCTGCTCTGAAAATAAAATTAGGCCTACATTTTCTGAGTTAATTGAAGTTACAATTTTTTCAACAAAGTTGTGTATTCATTTGTTCTCACCTATGTCATAATAACAGTAAGTGCATGTAAATTACGTATTATATAGGTAGGGTTAGTTAAAATTAAGCTCCTGTGTGAAAACTGGAAATGTAATTAAAATGCGTTAAACTTTCCATAAAAATTTAAACCATAATATCAGCACTATTAGCGACTCAAAATAATAATAAAAAAATTGAAAAATAATGAACTTCATAAATCAATGTCTGTCAAATTAAGGTTTAAATCTTCCCCTTTATTTTTAAGTTCACCTCAGCGGCCGAGTGTACCCCAATTTGCGGTATGGAAAATAGTTAATTTCTCAGGAAATAGGGAGAGGAGTTCACCACGCGATGTACCCTACGAGATATGCCCTACAATTTTGACTCTTCTCACAGGAAATATAGAGTTCCAATGGTTTATAAATATATTTAGGAATGAATTGAATTAACCGTCCACGTACAAACAATTATATTATTTCAAACCATGATACGTAGCCTAATCAGGGCCATGATTCAGTTGTAAGGAGCAGAAAGAATTACGTTTATTCCTAGCTTCTGAAACTTGTAGATTAACTGCGTGTGAAATTCTTCCAGGATTCTAAAGTAGAATTAGTAAGAACCATATAGACTTATTGTATAGCATAAAAATATAAAATAAATTACGCAAAACCCGTTTTCTGATGTGTTATCATATGTAGTGTGCACACTTTTAACTTGCCTGCCGCTAGAGGGCTACTGTCGCGCCAGCTGTCAAATGTTGGCATATTTTATACGTATGAGTTGCGTGACTGTATCTATTAGACTGTGGTAATACAATCTCGGATGAAGAAAACTTAGATTTATCCATTGCCATAACAAACAAAGTCCAGAACTCATTTAGTACTCCACAGAGGACAGCATTTCCTATGGAAGGTGAATGAAGACTCAATATCTCAGAACTATTCCAGATGAACTTGGTCCACTCTGGTTGTGAACCCCTATGTAGGTATAATGAAATCGCTGGAAAAATCTAAAAACATGTATAGAAAATGAATTTCTCACTTTAAATGTCAGTCCACAGTTGGAACCCACTGACGGCTATATTTCCTCAGTTCGAGTCCCGAAATTTAATTATCCTCTCACTTTAAACTTCAGTCCACAATTTGAACCCAGTGACGGCTATATTTCTTTGAGTTCGAGCACCGAGAATTAATTATTGTTTTATTATAGATATAATACAATTGCTGGAAAAACCTAAAAAAAAAAGTATACAAAATTACCCTCTCACGTTAGACATCAGTCTACAGTTTCAACCCAGGGCGATTATATATTCTCAGTTCGAGACCCGAAATTTAATTAAATTTATTACATTATTGTATATTATTCATTGTGTATACAAGTTTTTAGATTTTTACAGCAATTGAATTATACCCTCAATAAAAGTAATTAATTTTCGGGGCCCGAACTCGGAAAATATAACCGTCACTTGGTTCAAACTGTAAACTGAGATTTAAAGGGAGAAGTTCATTCTGTATACACTTTATTTAGATTTTTCGAGCAATTGTATTATAACTATAATAAAGAATAATTTAATTTCGGGGTTCGAACCGTCGACTGACATTTAAAAGAGAGGTTAAACCGTCGACTGACATTTAAAAGTGAGGTTTCAGTGACAGACGTTCATTGTGTAAATATATTCACAGATAATTAATATAATTGCGCTTTTTATATACCTATAATAAAGAATAATTTCATTTGGGGGTTCGAACCGTCGACTGACATTTAAAGGAGAGGTTAAAGTGACAGACGTTCATTGTGTAAATATATTCATAGACAATTAATATAATTGCGCTTTTTATATACCTATAAGGCCGGTTACACACTATACCGAGAGATGTGTAATGTGAAATGTGTGCCGAGAAATGCGAGAGCGAGGCGAGACAGCATTGTCCACACCGTTGCTTACGGGATTACACAAGCTGGCGCATAGCACGATCGAGAGTAGGTCTCTGTGAGTCATGACAATTTCTGCCGCTAGGTTCGCCTCTCTGCCCTGTGAAATGATTAATAGTACCATTACAAAGCATTGCGCATCGTGAAAATTGTTCGATTAATTGTGCATTACTGATTGAGTACGAATATTATAAATATGCCAAGCATATTACAGTGTTATTTGAAGTTTGTTCAGCTAAGTTATATTCGAAAATTGCCTGTTTTTTGCTATGTGAAGAACTCGGTACCAATAGCAAATACTGTAGAGAACTAATACCGGAAAGCAACGCGATTAACATGGTGTCGGGCGGCGACACGAGAACACTAGCGCTGTCTAGCGGCTTGGTTTGAACAATGCTTCCAATATGTATTGCTTCAAATACCGTACGAAGCTCTCTACTGAATTTGATTGCGTACATAGCTAGGAGGGGTTGGGAGGAATTGTGGTAGGCCTATACAGTATTACATGAGAGCTAAAGAAATCATTACAGAACGGTCAGATTTACATTCTCGTTAATTTAATTGTCATAACTATTGAACTAACATTATGATGCTAATAATAATATTATAAGATGTTTTAAAAGAGATATCACTTTGGTGAAAAACAACATTAAAGCTGCAGTGCATACTTCTTAATTGTCCCATTAGCTATTCTCCAGGTTACTGATGCATTACTTTTTTTAGCCTTTCTGTTCTTTTTTCCAGTCACTCTTCTACAACTTATTCTGTCACATTCATATTTTACAAAACAATTGATCATTACGTTAAGGAACTTATTAACGAAAACATGTTTACAATCTTTACATACTGAATTAGTTTGATCTATTTTTCAAAAATAAGGGCCATTATCTTGGTTTTTACACCTTGTCTGCTTGATGAAAGAATTTTTCTGAAGTACGTGTGAAATGTTGATCGAATAATTTTAGATAAAGAAACTGAATAACTTGTGGGAATTAGAAAATTAGCACTGTCATACTTTTTATTTGCAATGTGCTGATAAATGCCTGTCAAGTTTTCAGATTTGAAACTAGCTAGTTCCAGTTTGCATGTCTCATGTGGTATTCTGCTACAAGCCCACCCTATCACATATGTTAGTGCATTATCTGGAATCATACACTGATCATGATTATCCTCTTCAAGTTCAGCGGTTTCTACAAAACTGTTTTCTGTTGCTGGATAATCACTGCAGATTCTAAATGAACTTTCTTCAATCTCCTTCTTCGTAACTAAAAAATCACTGACTTCAATTTCACAGTTGCCTATCTCTGAAGGTGTTAAGAGCTGGCAGCTCATAATTCCTCTGACGGCAGACTTGAATTTACAGCTGTCAGGGGTAATGTTATTACTACCCTTAGAACGCACAATAGAGAAAATATTTTCAATATAGTCTTGTGTTATACGTCTTTTAAGCAGGAACCGAAAGTTAAAATTTTGTTCCAACCCTTAAAGCAAGGAGGGTTTGTCCTTTTTTCGCTCAGAATTTTCAGTTTTGAAAACAGACTTTCCAGTTTTTGTAGAGTCGTCCAATGACAAGAAGTAGTTTGTAAAGCCCTGCGTGAGGATTTAGCATTGTTCATGGTCGATGAATTAAAATAGTCAAATCCACGATCCACTAGCTCTATAAACTCTGCTGTTTGAAGAGCTTCTTCAGATAGTGACTGAAACTATACATGAGTTTTTATGGCCTTGCTGACTGAATGACTTAGCACCTGTACAGACAGACAAACCCTCATGGGCGAGAAAGGTGGAAATTTTATATGTTTTTGTCTCAAATTTGGACATAATCGAGGATTCATATCTTTATCCTTATTATACAGTTCAACAACATGTTGCCACTTGTATACTTCATCTTTGTACGAAAGGCCGTGCCGCTTAAAGTTGTTCTCCATCTATTTCAATAAATGGTTTATCAACCTCGCATCCCAATAAATTCCTCATTCTAATATTACTGGCTGCCTGGCCACTAACGACTACTTTAGGAAAATAGCCACATTTCCTAACCTCGCGGAGGCTTCGGAAAGAAGATCCTTTAGAACATCACCGGGCGTGGATTTATTAGATAGGAAATATCCTATTATCTGCTTGTAGTTGGTTTGCAAGCCCCTAATCATAAATACTAAAGCCTGATTTGCGGATTTCAATTCTTCACTTTTTGTTTCATTTTGACTCTCGTACGGTCCAAATTCTACAAAGCCATCGAATAAATATGATTTTGCAATATACGAGGAACTTTGTTTCAAAGATATCTCGTCAAGTACAATGGAAACAACTCTCTGAGCTGGTGTCAGACTTCTCGATTTTGTCTTAAGAAGTTGCATTATTGTCTCATTGAAACCTGGACCAACACCCAATTGTTGCAGTCAATTACGTAAGGAGCGAATAGTCGGCAGACAGAAAATCTTCCTCAAGTATCGATATGCATTCGGTGAAGCATAATGCAATGCCAGTGCGAAATTTTTGTCATACACGGTATATCGCCTTCCCCTAGGTTTTCTTTTTCTTAGCTTCAACTGAGATTTAAGAAATGAATCTTCTACCAGCAATTGAACACATTCTAAAGATGAATGAGATTTTTTTCAATTTTTGTACGTCAACTCTCAGGGTTTCAATGAGTTTCCTTTGTTTTGACATAATTTTCTGCGCATTCCTTAGTTTGTTAGTAAGAAACGTATTTTTTTCTCAGACGAAATTTTTTGTCTTTTAGGAGTTCTAGCATTCTCCAAGTTATCTATAACAAGATAAATTTTGTGCTTTATAAGGCTTACAATATTATATTTCGAAACATTTTATATTGCAATCATATTTGCTAGCATCACAGCTTCTTAGACAGGCAACTATTCTTACTTCTAGCTCGCTGCAGGCAACACAAGAAATGTTTCGATCTCCTCTCGCACGGCCGACCCTCTCGTCAACTTATTCAAACCTTTCCGCTTGGAGCGCTGTTAGTTGATGTCGCACATATGAGAGCCAGCTTTCCGGTATTAGTATCTACAGTATTTGCCAATAGGTCGTATCTTTATAGGTTAAGGTAAATGTCAAAGTTCTCTCATATAACAAGCAATGCTATGTTAAAAGTGGCGAATTGCATTTTCCGACTCTCGAATGATGTGACCCGAAATGTAAAATAATTTCATGCATTGTTTCACTTACCAAGCATTACTGATATAGGCCTAATGAAAATGTGAACGACGTGATGTAAGCATTGAAGATAATGTTGTTACTGTTTTCACTTTCTCTTTTAGAAAATACCGACAAAAGTAATGAATTATCTTCATGCTGTACTTATTAGGTAATTAATGTGTATTTGTCTGTATTTTAGACCTGTGTATTGTTACGTAATTATCAGTGAATTTGGTTAGAGAACTTAACAAGGTTAGTATGAGATTAGGTAATGCACCTCAAACTGTAACTAATAATGGCTGCTGCCGAAATAGGCTGAGGTGGTTATCGTGTGAAACAAATTATATCTGGAATATCTAGTTTTATTATATACGGATACGTAAAGTTTTTTTTTGTTTGTTTTAGCATGTGTTTGTAATTTTGTGAGGTTATGTCTAGCCTAATTTCTTGTTATTCTTGTATCATTACCAATACATTAATTTATTTTATATTCATTTCAGGTGTTACATCTATGGTGGCAACTCTACTTATGTTAGGATATGAAGTAACAGTATATATTCAACTTCATCATTTGCAAAAAATTAAAGAAAACTGTATGTGTTCGACTCATTCCATCGTCATTTCTTCTTATGTATGTGAACCACGTTCGTTCTAAAAGTGCTACAATATATGAACACTATAGACAACGTGATGGAACAATTTACAAGTTACTGTTAAAATGCTCAACATTTTCAAGTGGTGCTATACCCATTGTTTCAAAATGTACATACATATTTTTACATTTCTATAAGAGGTGTCATAAATTATTTCAGCATATTTGTAAATTCTTCAAAATTAATTCTTCTAATTAATACCATAAAATAATGAAATAATATAGCCTAGGCCTATATGTGATTTTATACTACCGGTATTGATGTTGATCTTGGTAAATTAATCCAATTTCACAGTGTTGTCTTTTGTATTGTGGTTCATAATAATTATAACAGTATGTACGTGGAAATGTTTTTAAAATAATAAATTCTAGCTCATGATTTTAAGTGGTCGTTTCAATGGGAGGTTATATTGGAAAGATGATCACAAATGGATAATTTACTGCAAGATACAAGAACTGAATATAAGTGAGTGTTCCGTTGAAAGTGAAAGTGAAAATTTCGTTTTACAAGAGCTAAGTAGGCGTACACGCACTAAAATACTACAGCGTTTACTATTACTATGCTCAATAGATTAATCAGTAGGCCTATAGAAATGTTTTCACCACTGCAAGAAAAAATCGCGCAATAATTATACTTCTCAGTTATTGTGACGTCCGTATTTTTTTTTAAAAAGAGAGGGAAAAGTTAGGCCTTCTTGCAAATGCGTAATTATGAATTCAAGGAAATTAAAGATAATGCAGTACCTTAATTAGTTGCAATATCTTATTTAATAACAATATTAATAATATTAGGTGAAAAGGGTAGGCTATAGTGCGTATATGTAAGATGTCAAGTTAATTTATTTCCGGAAATGTTTGGTGTATGAACTGAAGTACAGAGGAGACAGTCCCTCAGTTTATATGTAATATGTTTTAATATCAAGAATGACAGCCTTTTATTGTAATATAATTGAGGAGTAGAAGTTTGGAAATTACGTCTATTGTCCATAAAATATTGTACGAAGCATTTAATAAGCAATGATGAGTCCTTTAAATGTCCCAAATGTCAATGTCTTTTAAGTGTTCTGCTATGAATATATAGGGCAGAACAGCGCTCCGAGCGGCGGAATTGGCATTACGAGGGAACCACTTCAGACTCGTTTTTCAAGCTCTATGCGCCAGCTTGTATAATCTCGTAAGCAACGGCACTGCCATCGTGATCTAGACCAGGCCGTAATGCAGGTTGTGTGACGTCATTCGATGAGTCGGGCTTTTCTATTTGAGTATACGGAGCTGAGAGAAAGATATTACTTTATAGCGTGTCGGCGCTCAATTTTATTTAGTGTAATGTGTGTATAAGACCCCTTCACACTTCTTATTGCATAATATGTTGCAGAAATAATTACAAAACTGTGTTATTTTAATGTGAACGGAGTTTTACATGGTAACATAACCTGGTTGCATCAACATTTTAAGTTTGGAATGGAAGCTATTTTGAGATTTAATAAAGAAGAATTATTTATATTGTGATTTTAATTTAGCACGTCTACCTTCCTTACTTGTAGGTACAAAATTTACCACAGTCCCTCCTATGAAATTAGTGTATGTACAGTTGTGTGTTAACCCTCAAACGGAGTTGTGACTGTTCTATGACATAAGTGGAGTTGTGGGGTCAAAAACGATACCACTACAAAAGGAAGTAAAATATTAATTTTGTTTACATTTTAAGATGATCTAATAGGAATGTGATTATTATTAAGTTTGTTTACATAAGTTAAGGACATATAATTAATATGAGTACAATATTATTATTAGTAATTTGTGTAAAACTTTGAAAAACAATAAATCATAACATAGTGTAACTTCGAAAGACTGTATGACATTTTGTGAGCTAATTTAAAATTATTGTAAAAGATAAAGTTCCATTTTATCATATTTTCTTTACAACCATCACATTCAAATGTACCTAGTAATCACACTAAAATGTCAGTCTGGTTGCATACATTGTTGTCAAACTGGATTTCCTTTATTCTCCACTCTCTCTATATGTAACTGATCGGCAGGCCTGGCAAACTGGACGGTCACAACTAACACAGTACTGGTTTGTCTTCTCTTTTGAACGAGGACACAATGCGCAACGTTTTCTTTTCGATTTCTCTTGTGTTCCTTCTTTGGCAGAGGTTTCTTCAAAATCCTTTAAAAAAATCGTTCTGAGTTCCTTCGGGAGTCGGTCAATTACAAGCCTTTCATGTAGGTATGGCTCTGTAAGTTGCCTTCCTAGCGTTTTCAGGAATTCAAAGCGGGAAATGAGTATATAGGCTAGTCCTTGAATTATGTTTGTAATATATATATAAGAATTGACACCAGTATTATTCAGAATTGCATAGAAAATAGCCAGAGACCATCTTCGGGTTCGTATGCTGTTACTATATGTAATACACTTTTGGTCAAGGCTATCTATGCCTCCGTTTGCACTATTACAGAACGAAATAATTTCAGGCTTGCCTGACTCAGGATGTGTCTACCGAATGATGCATGTTAGAGGGAAAAATAACGGACTTTCCTTTCTTAGGCACGTGAGAAATTAATGTGCGGTCATTTTCGAAACCATATTCAGTTGAGCCTACTTTACGCTTCCTGTTTGCCTGAAATTCTTGTGGAATGTCTTTCTTGTTTTTCCGCATCGTCCCCACATAAGTTAGCTTACGTTCTTTGAGTGCGGAAACTAACTCCATGGAAGTGAAGTAATTGTCAGCTGTAACATTTCTGTTACTTCCACAAATAGGCTTCACTAATCTCAGTACTGATTGTGTTGGTTCCTGCAGCGTTTTTTCTTGTGCTGTCAGACCTATCTCATCACTGTCTTTCCCAGCATATGTATATGCATTCAAGAGATAATTAGTGTTAGCATCAGACAAAATCATAATTTTCAGCCCATATTTCTCCGGCTTACTAGCCATGCAAATCCTAAATTTGCAGCGGCCACGGAAACCTACTAGCATCTCATCTACACAGGCATAAGAACATATATTATAGCAAACCTGAGAGTTTTCAACCATTTTGTGAAAAATATACGACACTGCTGCACATGCATCAATTTCCTTCCTTGTTGCTCGTGTTGCAAAATCATCAAAACGCAAGCAATATATCAAAATGTATGTTCGTCTGATAGAAGGAATGGCACGTAAAATATCCCTTCCAGTGCCATCAGTTGCATACATGGACTCGAGACTTTCATGGTTCAATTTGAAAACTGCTGTGTAATATAGAAACACGAAAAGTGCCCTCAGCTCTACTGCATTAGTGTCTCTCAATTCTGTACGAGTTGTATCAGAAAAATTTGGTCTATAGGAACTAATTTTCTCATTTGTGTGTATAACAATTTCTGTAATCATGTTTTCTGTAAATAAACATTCTCATGCCTGTAAAGAATTGCACGAATTCCCTAAATTTTTAGCTCTTCCTTTCAGTGTAGGAACTTTTATTACAATATTGTGTGCTGGTGTTCTCCTGTTTCTATTAGGTTCGGTAGCCCACCATTTGCATCCATTCTTACCATAGAAATTCAATGAATCACCACTTGGTTGGTTTACATCATCATCCACTCCATCCGAGTCGTAATCTTGTTCTGAATCCGTGTCATGTTCAGAATTATAGTCCGGATCATTTTCGTCTTCACATCCACTCGCATCACTGCCTTCACTTTTATCTACAACACAGTTTACAAAGCGTGGGAAACCAGAATCGAGAACTGATACACTTTTACGCGCATTAGTAGCCATACTCCACTATGAAAACTCGTTGGTTGTACATTGACAAGGTGCAGATACACAACTGAAGTTGTGGGGTCGAAAAGGATACCGCTCAATATTTTAGCTATTACTGGAAATAAATAACGGTACCTGCTGGTCAACGACACAGCCAATGGATTAAGTTTGACAAAAGGAAAAGGTCCACAAAAGATTTAGGGAAAGAAAGCAATGGTTAAGGAATGTCAGGGGTATATAATTTGCCTGGTATCGAAAAAGACCCCACAACTCCGTTTGAGGGTTAATCTGGTAGGTTAGATAAATATAATTCATTACAACCCAGTAAAGTAGGGAACAAATAAATAATACAATTAAATTTTTATTCAATGTAATATGTGCATAAGTTCCATTTATGTGTTGCATAATGTGGCAGGAATAATTATAAAACTGTGTTATTTTTATGTGAAGAGAATTTACTATGTTAACATAACCTATCTGCGTCAACATTTTAGGCTTAAGTTGAGAACGAAAACGGTTTTGAGATTTAATAAAGAAGAATATATTTTTAGGATAAACTTCAGAACACGGTTACCGTCCTTACTTATAGGTAGAAAATTCACCACAGTCCCTCATATGAAATGTACATACGTTATATTACTTAGTAGCGCTGAGGTATAGTTCCGGTAATTTCTGAACTGAAAACAGTTGAATTTATTTTTTGTGGAGATGCATTTGATCCTATAAGCAAGGCATATTAAAATCCTGAACGAACCGAACTAATTTGTATATGCAAGATGTATGAATACGAAGGGAACTGCCTCAGCGCTAGTTTAGCCCTAGTAACATATTAAACTAATCAGACTTCAGACTGGAGTACCGTCTGAAACGAATAAATACAATTGAAGTGTAGAGAAATTGCATTTGTAAGTTATACGTAGCGTTATGCTTAATTATAATGCATAATTGCGAATATGGAAATAAGGCAAGTACTAATAGAATAAACATAACCTATAACTTCAACACATTAAAATATGCGTGCGATGCAACTGAATATTGTTGAAACGTGCATAAATGAATGTGCAAGAATTTTGTAATGAAGCATGAGTGCTTTATTTCAACTAATTACAATTCTAGATACTATAACAGTAATGAAAACTATAGGGTATAATTTTTCGTAATATACTGTATGTATCTCGTTTTTAGTTCAAATTGTGTATATTATCAAACGTCGTGTTATTTACTCGTATAATTTAAATTTAATAAGACAAATACGTTAAACTAACAATAATGGATTAGACAAGAGTAACATCGGTAACGCTGCACTTCGACCTAATCACAACTTACTTTACATGCCAGTCAGTGTTTCACTTTCACGTATATATTATTACACATATTTAGCCTACTGTTTATAAGACCAAAATTTCACTTAACCACATAAGGGCGCAATATTTAATCGAAATAAAGGCAGGTATTACACATACGAACTTTGCCTGCAACGTAATTTTCACACCAAAAATAATATTATACCTTAAATTGCAAGTAAATTATGTCCCAAGTGTCTCACAATCACTGTTTAAAATTTTACTGACGCAATTACCTGCATTTCTGAGAAATATATGTTATTCTTCATGCACTGCAACTAATTCATATGGTTGAAAGTAAATCCATATACCTTGTTAGATCACGATGGCAGTGGCAACGGTCCACACACAGCGCCGAGAAATGTGTAATCGAACCAAGAGTGCAGAATATAAAATAGTTGCCAGTGTCGCGCGGTAGCCATCTTAATTTAACCTATCATTGTATTTTCATGGCCTAGTTGTGTTGTTTTAAACTTTTTTAGTAATATTTTGTTAAATTTAAATACGTCGATCCGGTGTGATATATGGCAGATGGAAATAAGGAGTCCAAGAATTTACCTGGAATATCCTATCATATCATGGGTATGTATGAGAGACTAATGACATTACATACGTAAATATCCGGAGTTGTTATCGTCTGTAGTTTATTAATATTTAAATTTAACTTGTGTTACAGTTTTTCAAAGGATCCTGAGGTTAAAGATATTCGGACACCTCGTGTTGTCGTTGCAGCACAATTTGTTCCAGTCACTTCAGGGAGGAGGATATGGATCGCACGACCTTATCATATATGTTTCAGAAAGGGGGCTGTGCAGTATATATTTGCAACCTGAAGAACCAAAGGTTAGATAAATATTACACTGATAGTTAACCAAAATAATATTGGTATATCTATTTACTACTGTGTATAAAGTAGGCTCGTTATGTTATATGAATTATTGTTTTCAGGAAAGAAGGAGAGTAAAACGGAAGTTTGCTGAAATCTTTCTCTCCTTCTCTCTACTGTGACCGTTGCTTACGAGATTATACAAGCTGGCGCATAGAGCTTGAAAAACGAGTCTGAAGTGGTTCCCTCGTAATGCCAATTCCGCCGCTCGGAGCGCTGTTCTGCCCTATATATTCATAGCAGAACACTTAAAAGACATTGACATTTGGGACATTTAAAGGACTCATCATTGCTTATTAAATGCTTCGTACAATATTTTATGGACAATAGACGTAATTTCCAAACTTCTACTCCTCAATTATATTACAATAAAAGGCTGTCATTCTTGATATTAAAACATATTACATATAAACTGAGGGACTGTCTCCTCTGTACTTCAGTTCATACACCAAACATTTCCGGAAATAAATTAACTTGACATCTTACATATACGCACTATAGCCTACCCTTTTCACCTAATATTATTAATATTGTTATTAAATAAGATATTGCAACTAATTAAGGTACTGCATTATCTTTAATTTCCTTGAATTCATAATTACGCTTTTGCAAGAAGGCCTAACTTTTCCCTCTCTTTTTAAAAAAAAATACGGACGTCACAATAACTGAGAAGTATAATTATTGCGCGATTTTTTCTTGCAGTGGTGAAAACATTTCTATAGGCCTACTGATTAATCTATTGAGCATAGTAATAGTAAACGCTGTAGTATTTTAGTGCGTGTACGCCTACTTAGCTCTTGTAAAACGAAATTTTCACTTTCACTTTCAACGGAACACTCACTTATATTCAGTTCTTGTATCTTGCAGTAAATTATCCATTTGTGATCATCTTTCCAATATAACCTCCCATTGAAACGACCACTTAAAATCATGAGCTAGAATTTATTATTTTAAAAACATTTCCACGTACATACTGTTATAATTGTTATGAACCACAATACAAGAGACAACAGTGTGAAATTGGATTAATTTACCAAGATCAACATCAATACCGGTAGTATAAAATCATATATAGGCCTAGGCTATATTATTTCATTACTTTATGGTATTAATTAGAAGAATTAATTTTGAAGAATTTACAAATATGCTGAAATAATTTATGACACCTCTTATAGAAATGTAAAAATATGTATGTACATTTTGAAACAATGGGTATAGCACCACTTGAAAATGTTGAGCATTTTAACAGTAACTTGTAAATTGTTCCATCACGTTGTCTATAGTGTTCATATATTGTAGCACTTTTAGAACGAACGTGGTTCACATACATAAGAAGAAATGACGATGGAATGAGTCGAACACATACAGTTTTCTTTAATTTTTTGCAAATGATGAAGTTGAATATATACTGTTACTTCATATCCTAACATAAGTAGAGTTGCCACCATAGATGTAACACCTGAAATGAATATAAAATAAATTAATGTATTGGTAATGATACAAGAATAACAAGAAATTAGGCTAGACATAACCTCACAAAATTACAAACACATGCTAAAACAAACAAAAAAAAAAACTTTACGTATCCGTATATAATAAAACTAGATATTCCAGATATAATTTGTTTCACACGATAACCACCTCAGCCTATTTCGGCAGCAGCCATTATTAGTTACAGTTTGAGGTGCATTACCTAATCTCATACTAACCTTGTTAAGTTCTCTAACCAAATTCACTGATAATTACGTAACAATACACAGGTCTAAAATACAGACAAATACACATTAATTACCTAATAAGTACAGCATGAAGATAATTCATTACTTTTGTCGGTATTTTCTAAAAGAGAAAGTGAAAACAGTAACAACATTATCTTCAATGTTTACATCACGTCGTTCACATTTTCATTAGGCCTATATCAGTAATGCTTGGTAAGTGAAACAATGCATGAAATTATTTTACATTTCGGGTCACATCATTCGAGAGTCGGAAAATGCAATTCGCCACTTTTAACATAGCATTGCTTGTTATATGAGAGAACTTTGACATTTACCTTAACCTATAAAGATACGACCTGTTGGTACAGAGTTCTTCACATAGCAAAACACAGACAATTTTCCAATATAACTTAGCAGAACAAACTTCAAATAACACTGTAATATGCTTGGCATATTTATGATATTCGTACTCAATCAGTAATGCACAATTAATCGAACTATTTTCACGATGCACAATGCTTTGTAATGGTACTATTCATCATTTCATAGGGCAGAGAGGCGAACCTAGCGGCAGAAATTGTCATGACTCACAGAGACCTACTCTCGACCGTGCTATGCGCCAGCTTGTATAATCCCGTAAGCAACGACTGTGACAGTTGTAGACGAAGTTGGGACCTCCATTATGTCATTGGAAGCTGATACTGAAAATGAAATTCGGGTTCTATCGAAGAAGAATAAGGAAGTTAAGGAAAGGATAGTTTTGTGTACAAAAAGAGAATAAGACATTGCAACAGTATAAATGGCGAGTGGTGAAATCAGTGGGTGATTTGAAAGATGTGTTGGAAACTGTGAAACAGAAAATATTGTTTGAATACGAGTTTTGTGATATGTCGCGTTCCATTTCAAAGACTTTTGTATCTCTTCTCAAGAGACATATGAAAGGTTAAATGATATATTCATATTCTTAGCATAATATGAATAAAATGTTAATATACAAATAATTGTGTTTTTTCTATGTTTATTATGTTGTAGCCTATAGTTTGAACCTTATAAATCATCCAATTTGTTAATAAAAATATAGCAGTGGATCAAACCAAGAACCAACAGGTTAATAATATTAAAATGGTAAGTAATTTACATAATTCCGTGGTGCAAAATATAAATTAATGAAATATAACTTTTGTTTATTTTCTTTGAGAATTTAAATTTTGGTTGTTACTCCATTACTATGAAAAGAAAGAGATTTATATTGTATAAAACTGCAATAAGTGTATTTGACAGACTCTTTGATGCGAAAGTGGCTCTGGAACTATGCGTTTTCAATTTTTTTTCACGGCTTTAAGTAACTGATAATGTGGTCATAACAGAGGAGGTGTTGGAGCTTCTTTCATTGCACCCAATTATATAAAATATTTGGACAAATTATCAAGATCAGACGCAATAGTTCCAGCACGGATTACTAGGGAAATGACCAGTTTTCATAGTATTGCATCTTGGACCTAACGAGTGTTATATTTGTAACAAGTGAGGGGGCTGCAACAATCCATTAAAATACAGAAAAATAAAATTTGTATAATTTTAATAAGTGTGGGCTACAAAATCGCATTAGAATACACAAGCATTAAAAGATTTTTATCCTGAAAGTACAATATTTGTGGCTGCAAACCAAAACCATGTTTTTATCATATTATACAACTCGTAGAAGCTAGTGAAACGAATGAAAATTGTGCCTTTCTTTGGTGTAATTTTTCTGGAGAAATACCATTATTCCCTCACTATATTAAACGGAATGTAGGAAATTGTATTTCACTTTACCGCGAAACGGATGGTACTGTTCACTTTTTCATGACCAGGAATAGCATTCTCTTCAGTCCAATAATGCAACCCTTTCATCACGAGTAGGCCTACAATGATGAAAACTGAATCCTTAATAAATTATCGTGTTGACTAGCAAGTAATACATACAGTAATATCTAATATAAAAATCATATATTTTCATTATTATTATTATGTGATCATGAAGTCATAATTTCATTCGTACCGGTATCCAATATTATGTTGATTAGCATTGCAAATTAGAAACCTAACCTAATTAATGTCTGATTAAATCGGTTATCTTCTTCCATATTTATTTCTTCTTTTATTTGAAAACCTCCCCCGAATTTAGACATAACGAACAAAACTGTAAATTCATGTTTCAATAGAGAGGAAAATTATTTCAGGAGCATATTTTATTAGTGCTTTATTTACTATCACAATCATTTCACTAAAAAGGGATAAACATTTATTCAGCTATTGAGTTCAATAATTTGTTATAAATAAATGCTTTAAAATTCCTACCTACATCACATATTTTAATAATGTGATGTTACATTCCTTTTTCCGACGTCTTCAATTTAGTATTATTATAGTTATCGTCTCGTGCATCATACGTATTTATATGACACCGAAAAATTTCAATGGCTGATCTGACATATTAGAACAATTTTGCTGTTTTCTGAATTTAAGACAGCTGAAAGATGTTTTCTTGATATCTATGTGTAATCATAATCGTTGACAGAGGTCGAATGTGTCTTGAAAAATTCGCTGGGCTAGCGATCAGAACGAGAAATGTGTTTACCTCGCGCGAGGTGAGCGAGAAACTCTTTGTAATGTGTGATGTTCCATTTAAAACAATGCTTTCGATCTGACGCATTTCTCGGCGCACATTTCACATTACACATCTCTCGGTATAGTGTGTAACCGGCCTAATAAAGAATAATTTAATTTCGGGGTTCGAACCGTCGACTGACATTTAAAAGAGAGGTTAAACCGTCGACTGACATTTAAAAGTGAGGTTAAAGTGACAGACGTTCATTGTGTAAATATATTCATAGACAATTAATATAATTGCGCTTTTTATATACATATAATAATGAATAACTTCATTTCGGGGTTCGAACCGTCGACTGACATTTAAAGGAGAGGTTAAAGGGACAGACGTTCATTGTGTAAATATAATCATAAACAAATTAATATAATTGCGCTTTTTATGCCACTCTAGTGTCGACTTCGTAAACTACGCCGTCAAATGCATACATAAAACCACTACCGTCTGTACTTTAAAGATACAGACGGTAGTGCATAAAATCGTCAGCCTTCTTTTATTATGGCAGTGCTTTTGAATCCCATTGTACTTGCATGCGTGCAATAACGATCTAAGCAGGGACCGCTAAACTTTACCATTGCCGGCATTCCGAATCTTCAACAAAACTGCAACATTTATGGGATCACAAAACAGCTGTTTACAATGACTTTGAAAACCAACGGCGTAACTTTATTGATATAGCAGGCGAGACCCAACAATTTGACTAGAATTCTGATACACACAAACCACAAATAAGACTATAAAAATGTGGTTATACAATATTTAATAGAATAGTCAATTACTTTGTCATCCATAACCGTAAAAATTCCCAAAGACTGCAACCATTTTATTTTCATTTATTGTCTTGTTTTTTTTTATCACCAACACGCATTTAGTTTATAATACATCAACAATTAACGTTTGGTACGACCGCAAACATAATTCCATCGACACACACTTACATTGTAACATTAATTTACATTGAAAATCGGCATTAGCACAAACACGTGTACTGTACGGTCAGCCTCCGGGTGACAGGTAATTACAGTGTTGCCGACGTATGGCCCCGGCTTGTAACTAAAGAAGGCTCTGCCTAAGATAATGATTGAGAATAGTCACAGTCTAACAGATATAGATACAGTCACGCAACTCATACGTATAAAATATGCCAACATTTGACAGCTGGCGCGACAGTAGCCCTCTAGCGGCAGGCAAGTTAAAAGTGTGCACACGACATTTGATAACACATCAGAAAACTGGTTTTGCGTAATTTATTATATATTTTTATGTTATACAATAAGTGTATATGGTTCTTACTAATTCTACTTTAGAATCCTGGAAGAATTTCACACGCAGTTAAACTACAAGTTTCAGAAGCTGGGAATAAACGAAATTCTTTCTGCTCCTTACAACTGAATCATGGCCCTGATCACGTCTCATGGTTTGAAATAATATAATTGTTTGTACGTGGACGGTTAATTCAATTCATTCCTAAATATATTTATAAACCATTGGAACTCTATATTTTCTGTGAGAAGAATCAAAATTGTAGGGCAAATCTCGTAGGGTACATCGCGTGGTGAATTCCTCTTCCTATTTCCTGAGAAATTAACTATTTTCCATACCGCAAATTGGGGTAAACTCGGCCGCTGAGGTAAACTTAAAAATAGAAAAGGGGGAGATTTAAACCTTAATTTGACAGACATTGATTTATGAAGTTCATTATTTTTCAATTTTTTTTTTTATTATTTTGAGTCGCTAATAGTGCTGATATTATCATTTAAATTTTATGGCAAGTTTACCTCATTTTACAGTACATTTCCAGTTTTCACACATAAGCTTAATTTTAACTTACCCTACCTATATAATACGTAATTTACATGCACTTACTGTTATTATGACGTAGGTGAGAACAAATGAATACACAACTTTGTTGAAAAAATTGTAACTTCAATTAACTCAGAAAATGTAGGCCTAATTATATTTTCAGAGCAGAAGTGGTGTAAATCAAAAATGGGTAATGAGAGTTAAAGTAAACATTCTGTAAAATACAGCGCAAAGTAGCAGTTAATATTGAATTTATTTAAACTATTAGTAGTCAGTGAATAGCTCGAAGGATATATTTATAGCTACTTTGCGCTGTATTTTACAGAATTTTTACTTTAAACCTCATTACCTAATTTTGACTTATACCACTTCTGCTCTGAACGGCTCAAATAATCACTGGTAATGTAAAATCAACGCCAATAGCAGTCATGCAAGTTATTACAGAAAAAATTGCTTTTTATATTAAATTTAAAAAGGCTCTTTTATTTCTTGAGAACTTAATACGTCTGCCACATGAATCTACACCAACACATCAGAAATGTATCGACACAGTGTGGATTTATTCAAGAAGTGAATATTTTGCAAAAGGATTATAATACGCCACGAATTCTTCAAAAAATTAACACCATAATCCCTACTTGAATGCAATATAACATTCAACTTTTGAAAATTATAAAGAAAAAAACACGAATAAAAAAATTATGGAATTACTTGCATTAAAAACTGTAGATACATTATCCAAAATCGGAACGGTTACACATTTACACATGATCTGTGCAAAACAATAATATACTGTAACAGGTATTTACTTTGTTTTTATTTAAATTCTCCTTCCTGACATACAAATAGGTAACTGATAACTAATAAATGTTTTATAGAACACAATACGTAGGCTACCTACAACGTGGATTATAGGTTTTGACTGAGTTATGATTTTCTCTTGGTCTTTAGGGAATCTGAAGAACGACAAATTCGGGGATTTAAACTTGTTGTTACTGGAATTTTCGTCATTGCACACATTGCCTTTATTCCGACGCATGATTAAAACGTTATTATAATATCTCGCATACCTTTAACGCATGTGCCGGCTGTATCAACCCTATGACCAGTGCCTTGCCTGCCGTTTGAGCGCTAGTGTCCTGAATGTTGGCAAAAAAAGTGTTGAAGTTGCGCGACTGTATATATTAAGCCTGATTCAGACGGTGCGTGTTTCTGTGATGGATTCCGAGGTGGCTAGAAGCACTGCCATCGTGATCTAATACAGGCCGTAAGGCAGACCACGTGACTCGCTTAACAGCTGATCGCGAAGGGCGGTCTTTCAACCATATCAATTAGTTGCAGTACATGAAAAATAACATATATTTCTCAGAAATGCAGTGTAATCGCGTCAGTAAAATTTTAAACAGTGATTGTGAGACACTTGAGACACAATTCACTTGCAACGTAAGGTATAATATTATTTTTGGTGTGAAAATTACGTTGTTGCCGGCAAAGTTCGTATGTGCAATATCTGCCTTTATTTCGATTAAATATCGCGCCCTTATGTGGTTAAGTGAATTTTTGGTGTTATAAACAGTAAATATGTGTAATAATATACATGTGAAAGTGAAATATTGACTGGGATGTAAAGTAAATTATGATTAGGCCTAAGTGCAGCGTTACTGATGTTACTCTTGTCTAATGCATTATTGTTAGTTTACCGTATTTGTTTTATTAAATTTAAATTATTGCGCCCTTCTTATGTGTGAATAATATACACAATTTGAACTAAAAGCGAGATAGATATAGTATATTATGAAAAATGATACCTTATAGTTTTCATTACTGTTACAGTATCTAGTATTGTAATTAATTGAAATAAAGCACGCTCGCTTCATTACGAAATTCTTGCACATTCATTTAAGCACGTTTCAACAATTATCAGTTGCACCGCACGCATATTTTGAGGTGTTGACATTATAGGTTATGTTTACTCTATCAGTACTTGCCTTATTTCTATATTCGCAATTATGCATCATAATTATATATAACGCTACGTATAACTTGTAAATGCAATTTTTCTACACTTCAATTGTATTTATTCTTTTCATGCGGTAATCCAGTCTGATTAGTTTAATATGTTACCAGGGCTAAACTAGCGCTGAGGTAGTTCCCTTCGTATTCATACGCCTTGCATAATTATACTAATTAGTTCGGTTAGTTCAGGCTTTTATTATGCCTTGCTTAGAGGATAAAATGCATCTCCACAAAAAATAAATTCAACTGTTTTCAGTTCAGAAGTTACCGGATTTATACCTCAGCGCTCGTTTAACCCTAGTTAAGTAATATAACCGTATGTACATTTCATAGGAGGGACTGTGATGAATTTTCTACCTATAAGTAAGGAAGATAACCGTATTCTGAAGTTTATCCTAAATGTATTCTTCTTTATTGAATCTCAAAATAGCTTTCGTTCTCAACTTAAAATGTTGGCGCAAATAGGTTATGTTAACATGGTGAATTCTCTTCACATAAAAATAACACAGTTTTATAATTATTCCTGCCACATTATGCAACAAATAAATGGAACTAGCCGGAACTTATGCACACATTGCATTGAATAACAATTTAATTGTATTATTTATTTGTTCCCTACTATACTGGGTCGTATTGAATTCTATTTATCTAACCTACCAGATGAATTAACACAACCGTATGTACCTACACTTATTTCATAGGAGGGACTGTGGTAAATTTTCTACCTACAAGTAAGGAAGATTAGATGTGCTAAATTAAAATTACAATATAAATAATTCTTCTTTATTAAATCTCAAAATAGCTTCCATTCCAAACTTAAAATGTTGATGCAAACAGGTTATGTTAACATGTAAAACTCCGTTCACATTAAAATAGCATAGTTTTGTAATTATTTCTGCAACATATTATGCAGTAAGAAGTGAAAGTATCTTATACACACATTACACTAAATAAAATTGAGCACCGACACGCATTAAAGTAATATATTTCACTCAGCTCCGTATACTCAAATAGAAAAGCCCGCCTCATCGAGTGACGTCACACATCCTACATTACGGCCTGCTCTAGATCACGATGGCAGTGCTAGAAGGCTGGGTGCCGTGGTGGCTACGGTGCTGGGTTCCTTGGTGGCTGCGGTGATGGTTTTCGTTCACACGGAGCGAGTTGCCTTGCATGCTGGATCCAAACAGTTTGAAGTATTACAAACCTTTGGCTGGATCCCAGTTTGGAAGTTGGAGATGCTGGCGCGGTACGATTTGGATCAAATATGGAAGCTGTATGTGAAGGTGTACGAAGAAGACGTTCAGCAGCCTTTGCTGTTTTGCTAGCTTTGAACGCTGAGGAGACGGATCAAATTAAAAAGAGTAGAATGTGGAGCCGAAAATGGTTACTGCGTAGAAATACGGGCCAAGATATCTTAACAATGCTGTTTGTATAGCATATAAACATGTTTCTTCTCTGTACGCCTCAATTAAAGTTCTGACTTGATCTTGGTCCAACCGTAGGAATTCATAATCAAAATTTTCGACTTGCTGTCTTAAGGGGAGAGGATGGTATTTTTCAAAACTTTTTTCATATTTGGTGTAAATTATTAATTTTTTGTATGTATGTAGAGAGCTCATAGCTGTGGCAACTCAACCAAATAAAAATATTTTGAAAAAAAAAATTATTTGGGGGCCCAAATTTGAAAAAAATATACCCAATGCAGGATTGTACTAAAACCGATATATCTAAACCGTTTTTAAAGATAGATTCAAACAGTATGTATTTGCAAAAGTATGTTCTACAAACTGTCTGTAACAGAATTTTGATATTAGTCCTACGTTGGTAAAATAAACAATTAAAATTTAATAACAATTTTCTGATTTCCTTTCTTGCAAACAAACGCACGTATTTTTAAAATGAAATCAATTAACAAAATTCTGTTACAGAGAAAAGTTTCCTAATAGTCTAAAGAATGTGTGTTCTAAATGTCATGCATGTATCTTTAATAGTTCAGAAATTATATTCATTTTGTCTGGCAATGTAGCAAATAAAATAAAGTTACTGGAAACCAATAAAATTGGGCGTGTGATTTAAAAATCCATAGCGCAGGAAGTTTAAAAATGACGTCTCAACATCCTATAAGGGCACAAATACCCACAAAATGTTATGCAATGTATTCCACACATATCAAATGGTAGTTTTTTTTTTTTTTGAAAATTTAATTTACCGGAAACAACATTAAAAGTGGGCGAGTGATTTAAAAATCCATAATGCAGGAAGTTTAAAAATGGCGATTCACACATATCACAGAGTAATTTAAATAATTTTTTTGAAAATCTAGTGATTTTTCATCAAAAATACCATCGTCTCCCCTTAAAATAGTAGCTTCTGCAATCTTCCCGAGGTTGATCCACACTGTTGTTTTCTCGCTCCCAAGGTCCCAGAAAAGTCTAATGGCCGTGTGCACCATTCTCGATCATCTAGCCCGTTTATCAGCAATCACGGAAACATGGTTAATTCTTGACAATGATCAAGTTACAGATGCGGTGCACCGACATTTTCCCTCGATCAACTCAGTACCGTCAGCTGACGGTATGCTCGCTTGAGAAGAATCATCTGAGCGCTAGGTTATCGCGTATAAAACAGCGAACGAACGCACTCTGTCAATAATCGCTTCGTTTTTGTTTGTCGGACTGCTTTCAAACATCCTCGCAGTTTTCAAATAACAAGTTTCAATAATCATGGAAGAAAAAAGAAAAGAGCACCGAACTTCTCACAGTTCGAAGTGGGAATTCCTTTAGAACTCGTCAGCAATTATGCATCCATATTACAGAATAAAAGTACTGACGGAAGTTCTCTAAGAGAAAAGCAGGCTACCTGGTTGGATTTAACCTCACAATTCACATGAGTTATACGTGTTTACATAATTCCACATAATTTGGAACGTAATTTATACAGTGGTTATTTCATATTATTGATAATAATTGGGAAAAATTCAGTATACGAATACCTGACTGACAATTATCTTGAAATAGGATACTAAAAAGAGCAGATTTGTGTTTGTCGAATGCTCATCATCTTGCTTACGAAAAAGACAATAATTTATTTGGAAAAATTTCAGTATACGGATACCTCGCTAACAATTATTTTAAAATAAAAAAAAAAAAAAAAAGCAATTCGTCTGTGTATGTCGAATACGCACCATCATGCATACGAAAAGGAAGTTTTTAGTGCCAATTTATTTTGTGTGCACAAGGTTGGAATTTTGGAGTAAGAGGGAAAGGAAAGTATCCTTGTTCTGAAATGTATCCATTTATTTTGTGTTCACAAGGTTGGAATTTTGGAGTAAGAGGGAAAGGAAGGTACCGTGTAATTTCTCTTAATTCAATCGTAAATAGCCTAACTGTCCAAAACGTCATGTAGGTCTTAATAGTTTCAAACGGTAAATCTATAGCTAATAAGTGATAATCTCGCATTCTACAAAATGGTCATTTAGTTTTGCTATATTATTACCGGCATAGAATAACTGCTTTATTATTATGCTAACAAAATTGGACAATTAGGCCTAAATAATATTTTGTCCTCAAGTAAAGTCCCGATCTTCCAAAGCAGAAACATATAAAACATTAGCCTATTTTGATAAAAAAAGGAACATTTTTATTATTCATCTACAAACTTACTCTTTCTACAATAACACCAATGCACACGTGCATCAACGTCGGTTAGTGTAATCACCGGTTAAAATTGCCACCTAACCGCTGGTTAAGCATTTTTACAGTGGATCGACCTCGGTTACAACTTAAATAGGAGGTTAACCACAGTAATCTCTAACCGTCCATATTCGAGTGGTTAAAAGAGATAACCAGTGATTAGCAGAGCAAGTAAAGCAAAATGGCGGCCAGAGCCACATATGTTTATTTCTAAGACAATTATTATCGCACAGTAGCCTACTTGAATTTCTTGGATAGAGCATGAACGTGAAGTTTCTTTAGTGGAAAGAGAGAATTCTTACGAGGAATTAGGTGACAGAAAATTTCAGGAGGTATTTCGTTTATCAAAATGTACAAATGGATCACTTGAAATAACACACAAAGTCATATTTCTCCTATGGATCGGTTGCTTATATTACGATTCTATGTAATTGTTATTTTCTGTACTAAAAGGGAGAATACTCGAATATCCCTTTCTCCATGTCACTGGCTGAACAAAGAGAGGTTATGGATGGATCTTGGGATAATGAACAGTTCCCTCGTGTAAATGGGGTCCTGGATCGTATACACATTCCTACTAATCTTCTGCATCCTTTTCCTTTATATATATTCCATCTTTTTTTATATATATTATATTTAAATCTAGTAATTGAGTCTATCGATACTTCAACCTCACATTGGGATATAATCATTTTTGCATTCAATTTTCTATTTTGTACGATTTTAACCTAACAGCACTGAAAAGCAAAGAAATGCAACTCGCAAATATAACAGCTCCAAAAGGCAAACAAATGCAAAACGAAAATGTAGGACACGTTCATTTCGATGTAGAACGGAGTGAGCGCAGCCGTTTTTAGACATTGACTATTATCTTTGCAGCGGTATGGATGCTTTCCTTTAGTAATTTTGTAGAAACAATGTACCATCATAGACATTACTCTGGTTAAATGAGGTGTCAGCTAGCCATGTTTAAGTAATCGGTAATTGTAAATGGTGCACAGAAATTACATTTTAACCACTGTTACTGTTTAACCGCCGTTTCGTAATCTATGATTACTGCGTTTTTAACCGTTGTTGATACACTTCGCCACAATTCTGTTATTTCCGCAATGATTTGCGTGTTCAAGATACACCATTTCATCTTCAATTCCAACAAGTACGTCAAATCGTGCCGCCATTTTGGTTTTCTCGACTTGACCATGTTCAATTCAAGATAATCGGTCCCACACCCGTGATCAAATTTGATCATCATCAACTGGCTTGTTTAACTTTGATCAAGATTGATACTCCGCAAATTGGCGTTGAAGATGGTCAAGTGCCGACTTAACCATGGTCAAATTTTAATCGAGAATGGTGAACACGGGCATAGATAACACTCATGATAAATAAGAAACTAACCATAAGTGGAAAGCATCTAAAATTCTACATTAACAATAGTAAATGTTGCAACAAAGCAATTAAACAAGAAGTTTAAAACAACTAAAGTTCTATATTTGATTATTCTATCCTTAGAAACTTAGAAATACATTTTTTAAAAAAGATTTAGTTGGAGAACAACTATTTTGGTGACACTGAACCAGCACAGAAGCACGCAGGGAAAATAGCAAGGAACCTATCCTCGAAATCCAGCAAGCTAGCCATCCACGGAGCCACCAGAGCGCATTATTTCCGGTGAGTGACCACGCAGGCGACCCATTCGCGCTGCCACCTTGGAATCCATCACAGAAACATGCACCGTCTGAACCGGGCTTTAGACTGTGATAGAGTTAAGGCACAGGATCCAAACATCGCCTACCTTATTGCATAATCCAGTAACGCTTTGCTTCAAATAAATTCAAGTTAACAGCTTTTCCTTATTTCTCAGTGACAAACTAGTTGTAATAATAATATTTTATATTTCAGATATAATACATTATAAAATTAAGTATCGAATTCGTTTAATATTTGTATAATAATATAATATAGGTATATGGTTTTACTTCTCGTAAGAGTTTTGTTTTTCCATTTTCAGCGCTATTAAATCATTACATATTTTAATTGTTGTTGGGGTCAACGTCTCAACTCTCATTATAAAGGAACTCTAGAGTCTAGACATTGCAGTTAAAGAAAGATTTATTATTTTATTTGAGTACATAATGTACCTAGATGTATTAATTGTATGTGTTATATTTCCGCTGTGTCGACTGCTAGCTGGTGTGATGTCAGCGCCAACTCTAGGGAGAAAGCAGAATCTGACGCTTTAGCTGGCTTGAAGGTCATTGAAATCAGTCCGGCTACATGGTACCGACGTGAAGTGCCCATTCTTTATAATCCCTATTCGCTGGGCAGACCACTATAGAGACATAGGCCAATTTTACACATATTTAGTATGTTGTTGCTTCTTTGACAGGTTGGGTTTGGTTAGTTTTTGTTATAACCTACCTTGCATATACGATTATAGCGCAACATTGGCAGTGATAAAAGTGAAATATTCGTTCTAGAGCCGGTCAAATACGCATTCAGTCTCGCTCGGATCTCGCTCCCAAAGCTCTCCATTCCCGTTGCTTCCACAACGGCACTGCGGAGGAGTGGGAGGGGATTGCCAAGGACTGCGCGGGAGTAGAATGCAAGCGGGAGCGAGCGGGAGTCCCGTAGTCTCGCATTTCACATAAACAGAGAAGTACAGTACAGTCTTCATGAGTAAAATAATGTGTACAATGGCTGCGGAAGCTAAAGAAAGTGTATTGGATAAACTAGCTGATGGAACTTACATTCTACTAGATAAACCGGGTGTAAGTCGGGGTAGCAGTAGCTGGGAGAACTTCAGGGTAAGCATTTTATGAATCCTTGGTGCTTAAATTGTAGCATAGAATTTACGGAAATTAAGTTATGCTGTATTTCACTTTGACTAATTATTTCGAAATAATGTTCCTCTTGTAATCATGAGATTTTGTATTATTTTGAACGCTAAAAGCCACGGAGATATTTCACTTATAGAATACATTGTAATTTATATATTTTTTAACGATTTCAGTTGGTAGTTCAAAAGGACACAAATGCTCCTGTTGGCTATGTTCATTGTCAAAGAGAGGGTTGCAACACATTGCTTATTTATAACGGTAGCACTTCGGGAATGTTGAGATATAAATGTAAAGAAAACAGGCATTCATCAAAGAACGAAGTTTCTAAGGCTGCTAGAACGGCGGTTAGAGACAAATGTGTGTCTATGTGTGCAATGGACCTCCGTCCCTTCAATATTGTCAGCGGCGAGGGGTTCATTAATCTGTCTCAAGAATTAATTAATACAGGTATCAAATATGGACAGATCAGTGCTAAAGATGTTTTGCCTTCCTCGAGGACTGTGTCTCGACATATCCGAGATCTGGCTGACCAAGTCAGAGATGAAATGATTCCTAAAGTAAAGGAAGCTATTAACAGAGATCAATGTGCAATGACATGCGATCTCTGGACTGACAAATATCAGAAGATTCATTACCTGACAAATCACATCGTCCTATATAGAGGAGTGTGAGGATAAATGGGAGTTAAGGAACAACGTGCTCCTGACGACAAAATTCCCAGAGGTCACTAAAACTGGTGCAAACACTCTCACGGAAATATATGAGCAAATGGCGGAGCTAGATATTACTCCCACACAGTTACAAAACGTTACCTTTGTGACAGACCAGGGACCCAATATTAAGAAAGCTCTGGAAAATCACAAACGATGTCCCTGTATTATGCATTGCATTAATACAGTATTAAGACACACACTGAATGAGAAGTTCTTAAGTGATGAGATTCCTGATGTGTTTCATTCCATCCAGACCGCACGTAAAGTCCTTGGCTTTATGAAACGCTCCAGTTTAGTCACTAGACTAGAAAAATCATTGCTTCCTGACATCGAGACCAGGTGGAATAGTGTTTATATGATGTTAGATTCGTTCCATAACCAGAGAGATCAGATAAAGAATATTTTGAAAGATGTAATGAAGGAAGAAAAGATGACATTTTACCACGGAGAAATAATGGAAAACATAACTAATATCTTGAAGATTTTCAAAGAGGCCACAGATGACTTGGAAGGCGCAAAAGAACCGACCTTGCCATTTGTTGTACCATGGGTTTTCAAATTGTTAGATTCCTGCGAAATAACTGCTGATGATGATGAGATCATGAGGAAATTAAAAAAACGGACAGAAACGTTCATAAATGTAAAACTTCTGAATGAACTGCATGATAGACATTACTTGGCCACTTTCTTTCATCCATCTTTCAAGGAACTTTTAGTTCTGAGGGAAGATAAAAGAGAGGAAATTCACGAAAACGTCCGAAAGATCTTAAATACAGTAAAAGTAGTGGAAGTGAATGAGGATCCCTCGCCCTCTCCCTCAAAGAAATTTCGAAAATGGCGCTAAGCCACATCAAATCACAGAGACGAGCTGGAAAAGTACATGAGCATGAATACTACAGATGATGATTGCAAAAATCTTCTGTCATAGTGGAAGTTACATGCAGGCTCTTTCCCGAAACTTGCTAGATTAGGAAAAGAAGTTTTCTGCATTCCCGCAAGCAGTGCTGCAAGTGAAAGGAATTTTAGCTGGGCAGGACTGATTGTATCGGAGAAACGAAGCTCTATTGATCCTGATCGTGTAAACGATATATTAATTATTCATAATAATAAAAGAGCCAACTGAATGGATTTGAACAGTGATTTCGAAGTCTAATTGACAGGTAGCTTCTAAGTTCTCATTAACAAGATTATAATGTAGGAGTAAGTACAAAAGTGAGGAAAGGATACATTTATTTTCAATTTTTATACCCATATGTACAATAATAATATGTATTGAATATTAGGCCTACATTTTATTTACTAATTTCCATTGCATTGAATAAACTTTTTTGTTTTATTAGTTTGAATTAGTATTAGTGTATGTGTGAAGTTTTGTTTAAATTGCTGTGACTTGCTATTTATGGATACCTGTAATAATAACATTATTAATATTCATCACAGCCTGTGTAACCATACAACTGTGTGAATGTGATATTGTGCCTTACGTTTTGAATGATATTGTACTGGCCAAACTTAGACGACCCAGCACAGAGGAAGAAGTCACATCATCATGCTCTCGATGTTTATGTTATGCAGTTGGCCGCGTCCATAACTCAATTATTTTATAACGGCTTGCCAAAAATAGACGACCTCAGCAGGAGTAGAGAGGTCAGCTTATCTTGCCGCAAGAGATAACTACTAACTTCTCTGTTAAAAAAAAAACATCTTATTTGCCTCATCCCAGCGGCTGGGCTAATTCAGAGTCATAATGTGACAACGCTGCATAACTAACAGGCATGTACCGTATAATTTATTACGTTTTGGGTAAGGCACGAGTCAGCAGAGTGGTGTGCGTGAGGTCGTCTAAGTTGGCAAGAACAATAAGCCTGCATATTACAAGTAAACAAATAAATGATGTAGTACTGTAGACCTAAATAAAATCTTGTATTCCGAAAGCACTAAACGTGTGTTTAGAATTTACAGCAATTTATTTATTTAAATGTTTTATACATTTATAATTCAGTAATAGTAATAATAATAATAATAATAATAATAATAATAATAATAATAATAATAATAATAATAATAATAATAATAATAATACATAATGTTTATTCGTTAAAGAAGGAATATACTTTCACTATTGAAAAACTTAGTAGTAGTAGTAGTAGTAGTAAGCTTAGTAGTAGTAGTAGTAGTAGTAGTAGTAGTAGTAGTAGTAGTAGTAGTAGTAGTAGTAGTAGTTTTAGTTTTATTTTTAGTTTGCCTGGCAGAGTTAAGGCCATAATGCCTTTTCTTCCACTCAACCAGGTTTCAAAATCATGAAATACAAAATTATGTATCGCTGTCACCGCACGCTTCAACCTTTCCTATGTGGCACAAACACTGCATAACTTCGTCACCGTATTCGCTGCGGGAATCCCGGGACTTCTCATTGCCGAGCTTTTGTTACCGGTACACGAGACTCCCGTGGCAGCACTCCCTTTCAGCCGCTCTCGCTTACGAGAGCGCGCGGGAGTACGACAGTGTTTGACCGCCTTTAATTCGTTCAGTGGGCGTTGGATACTCTACATTCACCCACTTGGTATTTACAGGATTTAAAGTCCACTGAGTTTACGCTAATTGATACATAGAGGAAGAAGAAAGGTTGCCAGATTTGACAAAGCGTATTACATATAATTTGGAAACACACCTAAAAGGTAAAATGATATGCATTTGAAACAATGAGGGAATCGAATATACAAAATGTCAGAAAAATGTACACCTAAGTAGCGTTTGTGCCATTTACAGTTAAGAAATGGGGGGAAAAATAATACTTAATAGATAATGTTGCATTTTGTTAAGTATTATGTTGAAGGGATGTGTTTTCATTTTTTCATAGATTGTTTTACTTGGCTTAACTGTATTTACATCCTCATACTTTTATTATAATAGGAATGTCAGTAGTTTCTTCTGTTTACATTTTATTTTAGGCCTATTTGCATAATTCACATTCTTAGCTTGTTTTCTGTAGTTATATTTATTTAAAATTATATTTTAAAACGTTTATAACAAATAATTTAGGATAACAGTATTGTTATGGTGACTGGCCAGGTTCAAACTAAAACTGGCTTCCTGGACATCTGAAATATTTATAAAAAAGCACGACATAATCACATGAAATTAAAATGCATATGATATCCTACACATTTTTCATGTCAGAGGTGAAACAACATTAAGGGGCAAAACATTGTCAATTTACTAGCCACATAATGGTTAATTGATTGGAATAGGGTATTGCGAAATTACGTCATTATTTTATTTATTTTTGGTACAAGTAACATTTCTTTAAGTATTTATTTATTTTCCCTTGTACCATCAATAAAAAAACAAGTATGTTTTTATTTTTTTTAAATTATAAGTGTAGTTGCTACGACACATAGGCACACAGCACTTTCTAGGCATCTGAAATATTTGTAGAAAAACACGATAGATAATCGGAGAAGATAATATTAAAATATATCCTAAACCTTTCACAGATGAAACACCATTAAGTCGCTAAACATTGTCAATTTGCTAGCCACAAATTTGTTAACTGAATGGAACTTAAGAATACTGCGTAGGAAGTTACGTCTTTATTGCATTATTGATTTTATTATTTTCGGTGCAAGGAATATCTTTTTTATTTATTTATTTACCTTCGTACTATCAATAAAAAACTTTTTTTTTTTATTTTAAGTGGCAGCCTTTGCATGTAAGTAGCCTACTTACGCTGTATTTTGAAGTATAGCTAATTGATTGCAATAAAACACTATTTTCGAACCCGTAATAATTTACATCACTACTCTGAATCTTGATCTTACCTTTGTGCATGAAGTAATATTGAAAAAATACGCGTTACGTATAACGAAAGCAATGAGCAAACACAATATCACTTTAAAATACCCCGCCTCCACTCTGCGTTGCCAAACCTACCCATGCCCTGGCTTGTAACTAAAGAAGGCTCTGGTAATACCTGCCTTTATTCCGATTAAATATTGCGAAATTCTTGAACATTCATTTATGCATTTTCAGTTGCACCGCACGAATATTTAGATATGTTGAAATTATAGGTTATGTGTACTGTACCAGTTGCCCCTTTCTGTCTAAATTTAGTGATCTCCAATGCCTTGCCATTGATATGAAAATTATAGGTTATGCTTACTATATTTAACTTATATTCCTACATTCACAATCATACATTATAATGAAGCATAATGTCATGTATGATACCCCGGACATTCAATTTGTCTGTATTTTAATACTACAATTGAGTATTACTACTTAAGAGACAAAGTAATACAATTGTACGTACAATAATTTCATAGGAGTGGTATGGTAAATGTTGTGTCTAAAATTAAGGAAGGTAGATGTGCTAAATTAAAATCACAATATAAATTCTTTTTTTTTTTTAAATTAAACCTCAAAATAGCTTCCATTCAAAACTTAAAATGTTGATGCGAACAGATTATGTTAGCACGTAAAATTCTCTTCACATTAAAATAACACAGTTTTGTAATATTTCTGCAGCATATTATGCAACAAGATGTAAACGGAACTTAGGGACACATTACACTCACTAAATAAAACTTAGCAATGATACGCAATAAAGTCATAACACAATCTAGTATATACGGTCACGAAGCTCAATACGTAGTAAATATGCAAACATTAGATAGTTGCTCACCACTAGGATCGCTAATATATATCGCCTCATTACAGACAATGCGAAATAGTACCGGCGCAGTCTATTGTTTCTAGCACCCTCAAAACTCAAGCTTCGTGACTGTATATACTGGGTGTTCAGTTCAAAGTGTGTCATGGCTCGCTGTATGCCGTCATGTGGCTAGCCGATGAGCCTAGAGAATTCAATATTCCTACACTTCCGCAAAGGTGTATTACCTAGGAGGCAGAGAAGTTGCCTAGCAAGTACGGCGTTCATTCTGAAGAGTACGTACCGATGCGTACGATAACGCCGGTAGTGGCAGGAATGTGAACTGTTTGGAAATACGTACTGTCGGGATATGGGGAGAGGGTTAAGACGATTACTTACGTATTTGTTGACATTAACTTCGACGGTCAACATGGACACGGAGTATTTGATTTGTGTTGTGGAATGTTACCGTTCGCAACCGATTATAACAAATACCCTGCGTACGACTTGCCGGCCCAAAACACAGTTCGAAAAAGGTTATGGTAGCACACAGACCGTACAGACCGCCATCTGTTGCTACGACGTTCAAGTTATATCGTACACGTTCTCAAGTTCAGATTGAAGAACGCCTTAAATAATAGGCAACTTCTCTGACATATAAGCTGAAACTCGCTTCAAATCGGTGACCCAACAACAGTGACGTCATGACACACTTTGAAATGAACACACAGTAGTAGACTGTGGTTATAATATAATATTTCACTGAGCTACATACACTGAAATAGAAAACCCGAACATACATTATGGCTAGATCGAAAATACATTGAATGTGCTGTATTTCGCTTTGTTGTGAAAAGTTGTGTAAACTGTGAAATGTTCATTATCTGTTGTAATAACTGTAAATGGCTAAAATACAATAATTTGATTCTTCTTCCGAAAGATCCAGGAAGGTGAGTTTATAAAATATAATATATACTTTATGAAAATAATATATAAACCTTATGTATTTCATATTTCAATAGTGGAAGGAAGGTGTTAATTTTTTCAAAAGAATACGATATCGAAAGTACAATACACATTTTATCGTCTGCTGAAGAAAGGGTCTGTGATGAGGCGATAGTAGCGATCCTGGTGGTTAGCAACTATCTATGGATGCATATTTCAACTGTCTAGGTGTGTTTACATGTATGTATTGAGCTTCGTGATTGTATAAACATGGATAAATATATATTTATCCATGGTATATACGTACTAGACCAGGCTCCGCCAAGCCGAGTCAAGATCGCGAGAGGGCGTACAGGCCTGCTTACGGCTTCCACTGCGGGCAGTACACTGTAGTCTGTCAGTGGTGGAGCCTATCGAGGTCGCTTGGGGGCACCGGTGCACTGCATTTTGCACCAGGAATATTTATGTGCTAAAAACATGAACCTTAGCGATGTAATGGATGTTGTTATGCGAACAATTAATTTCATAAGATCTAAAGGACTCAATCACAGGGACTTCAGGGCACTGCTTGATGGTATTAACAGTATGGGGATTTACTCTACCATACTGAGGTAAGGTGGTGAAGTCGAAAAATTCTGGAACGTTTTCTCGCACTTAGAAATGAAACTGCCTTATTTATGGATGTACATGGGAAACCTGTTAGAAGCCTTGGACATGGAAGAATACATAAGAATAATGCAACAATTGTGCGAAGTTTCGAACGTAGATTTGAGGATATTAGAGATCTTGAACAACAATTTAAGATATTTGCAATATCTTTTTCAGTGAGTGTCCTGGATATTCCTGCTGAACTACAATAAGAAATACTTGATTTACAAAGCGATATTGAGCTAAAGGATAAGTATCAAAACAGAAAAAAGTATTAACCATTTCTATACTTGTTTTCCACGAGAAAGGTTTCCTAAACAGTACAATCTTGCTGCAAGAACGTTGTAAATATTCGGGACAACCTACGTATGCGAAACACTGTTTTGTTTAATGAAGTTTACAAAGTCACGTCACAGAAACAACTAAGTGATGAACAATTGAAAGCATGTTTGCGATTGGCTGGTACTAAAACAATAGCTCCGAGAATTAAATAGCTGCTTACTAACAGAAAACTGCAAAAATCGCAGCGGATCTCTGATGTTTAAGAAAAAGTACTATTATTAGAGAATTGTATTTGAATAACAACGTTTGTACTGTTGTTTTATTTTGTTAATTGAATTGTATAGCAATGAGAAGAAGACAAACAGTATATTAATCTGTATAAAAGTGTATATTTTGTTTTGTTTCATTATTGTGCAAACATGCAAAAATTTGTTTCGTATATAGTTAACTGTACAAAATTGTATAGAGGACTGTTTTTCAGTATAGTGCAATTAACAGTGAAAGCGTGCTTCAATTAAAAGCTGAAATTAATTTACATTCTTATCACAAATTTAGTTCACATACAAGTTCTTAGCTCCGCCACTGTGGAAGCAGCTACCCTTGCCCGTAGCCGTACGTGAGGGCTTGAGGGTTTGTACGTACGCACGAGAGTGTAGTCACTTGACGGTCCCTGTACTAGACTGTGGTAAAATCACAGTCTACTATATCCAGTCGCGAAGCTTGAGGTGTGTTTTTGCAAATCTCGTGATGAAGCGCTCCAAGCGGTTAGCAACTAGAAACAATAGACTGTCCATGGTCGAATTTGGACTGTGTCGTATTTCTATCGAGTGCTAGCTCGTTGCGTATTTCACATTGATGCTTGTGAAATGTTCGTTATTGGTTGTAATGAAAAATATGTTAATGGCTAAAATATAATAATTGGAATAATAATATGGGACAAGGAGGAGACGTTTGTAGTGCTATAAATTGTAGCAACAGTAAGAGAAAGAGGCCAGAGTTATCCTTTTTCCGATTTCCGAAAGATTCCTGGGTTTCCAAAAAAATGCTGTGCAGAAAAAAAACCTCAAATTTGAAGTTCTTTGTGACTGTTAGAATAGATTATATCCTTAAATTTCACAATGAAATGTTTCAGTCTAACCGAAAGGACATTAGATACCGGTTAAAGCTCTGTCACTTAGGCTGCTAAATTTCCAGAGAAATAAAGGTTAGGTCTACTTTTTTTTCAGAGGATATATTTTTAATTGTAGCTATTAATTTTGTTATTATTTTTTATGTTATTCAATACGTATAAAAATTAAGTTTGGTTTAATGAAATTTATTGATCACGTTTTATTTTCAATTTTGGTGGGATTATTGTTGCTTAGGCCTACTTTTTTTTTTTAAGGATATGTTTTTAATTATAGCTGTTAATTTTGTTGTTATTTTTATTTATTGCTTTACTAGAGACTTAGAAAAAGTCTGTTACAATAACATTTATTGATCACGTTTCATTTCTAATTCTGGTGTGATTATTATTGCCTAACCTCATCCCACTTTGTTAACTACGTAATCCTACACTACAAGTACCGGTAGACGTAAGTTACTCCATTAATTCATATTTCCATTATTATTGTTGTAAAGGGAAATGCAAATTAATATTTATTGGTTTCATAGTTAATTTATAATTATCGCTATAATCTTGAATGAGTGAAGCTATTATAGTAAATTTCAGTTCGTTTTGCACAAACAAAAATTATATTAACTTATTTCTTGCAGGTATCTTCGAGTTTATGGTGGAATTTAATATACTTCATTAAAATAATAAATTAACTTTATGCATTTAATATTTCAATAATGGAAGGAAGATGTTAATTTCTCCAAAAGAACACGACAACGAAAGTGTAACATATTTTGTCGTCTGCTAGGAGAGAGATCTGCGATGATGAGGCGATAGTAGCGATCCTAGTGGTGGGTAACTACCCATGTTTGCATTTTTACTACATATTGCGCATCGCGACTGTATATAGTAGACTGTGGTAAAATTCTGTAGCTGACCATAGTCCTAAAAACAGCAGATTTAGCTACTTGGCAACACTGCGTACGATGCGATGTATAGTGAACGCGGTTACATAATTCAATTACAGCGAAGATTATCATGAAGAAGGCTCTGGTGCGATTCGCCCGGTACGATGTGGTGAACGATTACCTTAATTTTGCAGCTTGTATTATACGTATCTGAAGACATGAACTTAATTGCGGAGGTAATATTCATTAGCACTATGATGGGGAATCTCTAAGATGAATTGACTAATTTTTCAACACGTGTGAAGTTATTTTGTTTTTTGTTTGTTTGTTTACAGTAATGTTTAGAATAAGGCTTCCACTTCAGTCCGAGAATTAGCTGTTACATACAATCCCAAAACAAATATTAATAACGTATACCATACTTTTGTATGGACTGATTATGTTTTGTTATCGTAGCTTTGACATACATTTGAACAAAAAGCAGGTAAGTGACGGAAACCTAGTTTTGAGGAAATTTCGTTGCTTACGAAATTACACAAGCTGGCGCATAGCACGATCGATAGTAGGTCTCTGTGAGTCATGACAATTTCTGCCGCTAGGTTCGCCTCTCTGCCCTATGAAATGATGAATAGTACCATTACAAAGCATTGTGCATCGTGAAAATAGTTCGATTAATTGTGCATTACTGATTGAGTACGAATATTATAAATATGCCAAGCATATTACAGTGTTATTTGAAGTTTGTTCAGCTAAGTTATATTCGAAAATTGTCTCTGTTTTGCTATGTGAAGAACTCGGTACCAACAGGTCGTATCTTTATAGGTTAAGGTAAATGTCAAAGTTCTCTCATATAACAAGCAATGCTATGTTAAAAGTGGCGAATTGCATTTTCCGACTATCGAATGATGTGACCCGAAATGTAAAATAATTTCATGCATTGTTTCACTTACCAAGCATTACTGATATAGGCCTAATGAAAATGTGAACGACGTGATGTAAACATTGAAGATAATGTTGTTACTGTTTTCCCTTTCTCTTTTAGAAAATACCGACAAAAGTAATGAATTATCTTCATGCTGTACTTATTAGGTAATTAATGTGTATTTGTCTGTATTTTAGACCTGTGTATTGTTACGTAATTATCAGTGAATTAGGTTAGAGAACTTAACAAGGTTAGTATGAGATTAGGTATGCACCTCAAACTGTAACTAATAATGGCTGCTGCCGAAATAGGCTGAGGTGGTTATCGTGTGAAACAAATTATATCTGGAATATCTAGTTTTATTATATACGGATACGTAAAGTTTTTTTTTTTTTTTTTTTTAGCATGTGTTTGTAATTTTGTGAGGTTATGTCTAGCCTAATTTCTTTTTATTCTTGTATCATTACCAATACATTAATTTATTTTATAATATTCATTTCAGGTGTTACATGTTAGGATATGAAGTAACAGTATATATTCAACTTCATCATTTGCTAAAAATTAAAGAAAACTGTATGTGTTAGACTCATTCCATCGTCATTTCTTCTTATGTATGTGAACCACGTTCGTTCTAAAAGTGCTACAATAAATGAACACTATAGACAACGTGATGGAACAATTTACAAGTTACTGTTAAAATGCTCAACATTTTCAAGTGGTGCTATACCCATTGTTTCAAAATGTACATACATATTTTTACATTTCTATAAGAGGTGTCATAAATTATTTCAGCATATTTGTAAATTCTTCAAAATTAATTCTTCTAATTAATACCATAAAGTAATGAAATAATATAGCCTAGGCCTATATATGATTTTATACTACCGGTATTGATGTTGATCTTGGTAAATTAATCCAATTTCACACTGTTGTCTCTTGTATTGTGGTTCATAACAATTATAACAGTATGTACGTGGAAATGTTTTTAAAATAATAAATTCTAGCTCATGATTTTAAGTGGTCGTTTCAATGGGAGGTTATATTGGAAAGATGATCACAAATGGATAATTTACTGCAAGATACAAGAACTGAATATAAGTGAGTGTTCCGTTGAAAGTGAAAGTGAAAATTTCGTTTTACAAGAGCTAAGTAGGCGTACACGCACTAAAATACTACAGCATTTACTATTACTATGCTCAATAGATTAATCAGTAGGCCTATAGAAATGTTTTCACCACTGCAAGAAAAAATCGCGCAATAATTATACTTCTCAGTTATTGTGACGTCCGTATTTTTTTTTAAAAGAGAGGGAAAAGTTAGGCCTTCTTGCAAAAGCGTAATTATGAATTCAAGGAAATTAAAGATAATGCAGTACCTTAATTAGTTGCAATATCTTATTTAATAACAATATTAATAATATTAGGTGAAAAGGGTAGGCTATAGTGCGTATATGTAAGATGTCAAGTTAATTTATTTCCGGAAATGTTTGGTGTATGAACTGAAGTACAGAGCAGACAGTCCCTCAGTTTATATGTAATATGTTTTAATATCAAGAATGACAGCCTTTTATTGTAATATAATTGAGGAGTAGAAGTTTGCAAATTACGTCTATTGTCCATAAAATATTGTACGAAGCATTTAATAAGCAATGATGAGTCCTTTAAATGTCCCAAATGTCAATGTCATTTAAGTGTTCTACTATGAATATATTAGCTCAGTTGGTAGAGCAGCTGGCTACGGACTGAAAGGTCCGGGGTTCGATCCCAGGTGGTGACAGGATTTTTTCTCGTTGCCAAACTTTCAGAACGGCCCCGAGGTTCACTCAGCCTCCTATAAAATTGAGTACCGGGTCTTTCCCGGGGGTAAAAGGCGGTCAGAGCGTGGTGCCGACCACACCACCTCATTCTAGTGCCGAGGTCATGGAAAGCATGGGGCTCTACCTCCATGCCCCTCAAGTGCCTTCATGGCATGTCACGGGGATACCTTTACCTTTTACTATGAATATATAGGGCAGAACAGCGCTCCGAGCGGCGGAATTGGCATTACGAGGGAACCACTTCAGACTCGTTTTTCAAGCTCTATGCTCCAGCTTGTATAATCTCGTAAGCAACGGGAAATTGCAGTTAAAGTTCTACATGCAATAGAATATTATACACTAGTTTGATGAAATGATGCCCATATAGCAGCACTGCACAGTGTGATCATTTACCTGATTTTATCCCAAAGAAACATCCTTTTGGGCTATCACAACACGCACTTACCTAATTTTTTTAATGTCACTTACCTGCTTTTTGTTCTAAGCCCCTCATTTGTTGTTCATAGACCTTTTTATTGCATGTGTCGTCTAAATTACATGTGAATGAATCGAGTCTGACGTGGCTGTTCTGATTTTAAATGTTTGCACTTTTGCAACCTTTAAAAATTTGTTTACTTTACATTGTGTCGGTGCATCAGTATCTCACCTAAAGGCCAAATGCCCATAATCTGACAGAGCGGTATAGCGGCCGGTTCCCGTAATTCTCTATAGTACAAGCATTCGACCACTCGTAAAGAGCTTGCTGCACCAGTCTTTCAGAGTTTCCCCTATTAAACATTATTATCATAATCATCATCAACAACATAATATGTGTTCACTGAATTATTTAAATATAGTGACTGATAGCCCTAGGCCTAAAATATAATTTTATTTTTTCATCATATACAGCAGAACCCTGCTAGTCCGAACTAATTGGGACTGGGAATTGTTCCGATTATCGAAATTTCCGATTAAGCAGGAACAGGAATCCAAGCAGGAAAACCACGTCTTATACCCTTCCTGCTGTTCACCGTGGTGGGAAGACTTGCAGGTGGATCCATTTCGATGCGAAAACTCGTCCTCTACTGCATTTGTCGTTAGCCACATGCGTACGTTGTGTTACGTCATCTGGATTGTATTCTCATCCAAGACGCGAGGAGAAGCCAAGGCCAAGACGATTCCATTAAACATTTGTCATGTTGCAGCTGCTATGATAGTCAATCAATCTCTCTGGTATTTTTATGATTGATAGATATATGTCTAAGAAAAGTATAGAAAAGAATTCTAAATCAAAATCTTTTTGAAAAGTGAGAAAAAATACTAACTTCGAAGTGATCTATTCAAAAATAGACATTTACACCTTCAAAAGTTGGTTAGCGGCAAACTTTTTTATTTTTAATGTTAGACAGTGGGTCAAAGCAGGACAAATGTTGTGAAAGAATGGAAATTACTTTTAAAAACTGTCTCTATTCAAAATCTTTACTGGTTCCTGAGTTACGGTGAGTTGAACAAACGAGCCATTGTGAGAATGAGCCTGTATAATATGTATTATATGATGATCTACTTGCTAATTTTATTTTGATTTGTCACAGAGATTTAATATTTGTTTATCATACAATTTATTTTCATGTATTTAAAACATTCTAAATATTATATATGTAATACGGTACTTTAATAAAATGATAGAGCAGACGATGTTCTGTAATATACCGGTAATAACATTTTTAAAGCAAAACAAAATTACTGTAGTCACCAAAATCAAAAGAGCTGTGTAATTGCAATGAATACTGGAAATAGTAAAGTATGTATAGTTGTCACTAAATATATAATATTACAAGGATGGTACTGTTATGTGCGAATATAACTATTCAAATAATATTATTTTGTGAGAAGCATGATTATTTACTTGAAGACGGATTATCACTAAATATTTTTCCATAAGAATTGCATCAAATTTTAGCTCTCTACATTTTTGTGGTGAATATTTTAATAATTTGCTGCATGCACTTCTCATAAGCTTCGGGATTGAAATGTTCCGAACATATTCTTGCTGAAAATGAAGATACTAAAATCATAAGGAGAGTATCCATTACTCATATATAAGGAGAATAAAAGGATTATTAAAATTTATTATACAATGTCACATTGAATCTTATTAATTAATTTAATCTTACTTTGAACTGTTAAACAATTTGTTGTTAGAATTTCAAGTACCGGTAATTTCTCAATCTCTCGAGGATGCTTAAATGTAGCTATCTGGACATTAAATAGCTTGCAATAGGAATGCTACTATTCAAATATTGCTGTTACATAATATTATATTCGATTTTCACTTCAACTGATTACCTGGTTAGGTTTCTTCCGAAATTTTCTCCAACGGTAAGGCAAATGTCAGGTAAATCATGGCGAATTCTCGGCCTTATCTCGCTATTACTAACCCCATTGACGCTAAATGGCTTAGTAGTTGATACAGCGTCGTTAAATAACCAACTAAAAAACGTAATATACAATTTATTATTTAATAGTAAAGTATAAAATTCTTACAAGTTTTATTCTTTGGAAACATGACTCGCTTCATCTTACATCACAATTATATCTTCTTGTCAAGCAACACACGTGAAAGCAGTCACTGAATTTCGTTCTGACTCACTGCAGATTAGTTTCCTGCATAGTCAAACTATAGAACCAAGTTTCCAATGCCGAGTTACCTTTTTTATCTTCAAAATGTTTTCCTGCACTCGACAAAGCAATTAATTTTTAAAATTGACAGTTAATCCTGAAGATGAAACGCAGCATCCTCAATAAGTTCATCATAAGATATCAGTTTAGACCTGCCATCAGGATCCACCCATTGCTTCCACATCACAGCAGACCCTCGTTAATCCGAAATCAGATAAATTGAATATTTGGTTAAACCAATCAAACTGTTTGTTCCCAGCCAAATTAATAGAGAAATATCCACTGCTTAAACCGAATTTCGGATAAGCCGCACTACTAACTGAAATTTGATCCTGTCAGTGCTTATTTCATAAGATATTTCTTGGTTAAACCAAACATACTGTATAGTTGTAATAATAGTTATTAGAGGAGAAAAATTTTCTCCGGCACCAGGGATCGAACCCAGGTCCTTGATTCTGTGTATCAAGCACTCTAACCACTGAGCTATGCCGAAGCTCAGTCCACAGCACAAGATCGAATTTCCCTCCTCTAGTGTTTTTCCCTTTGTGGCCTTACTTCATGTTTGATGTATATTAAGTGAAATACCATTATATAATGAGTGCACTCAATTGAGTGACTTTGGTGGCCGGTATTCCACAGTATATGCACTGTTGGGCGAAGAACCTACGTAAAGATTAATTTTTGGTCCTACAGAATTTATCTGTTATGGTAACAATTGTTAGAGGAGAAAAATTCGCTCCAGCACTGGGGATCGACCACTGAAGTTCAGTCCACAGCACTAGAGGGGGATTCGATCCAGTACTGTGGATTGAACTTTGGCGTTAGCGGCACAAAAAAATGTCCAGCCTATACCCATGTGTTTGACAATATTATAGGTGTAACACTCTCGACAACTGTGTTGACAGATTTTTCCACAAAGAAGAGAACGGTCCTATGACCCTATCTTTCATTAGTGTGCACCACACATTCACTTCTGGAGAATCATGTTGGTATGGATGTGCCACATGGAGTTTTTCCATGCCCCAAATTCTGCAATTGTACTTGTGCATTTTCCCGGAAACATGGAACATTGCCTCATCTGAAAAGCAAATTTCATCAAGGAATGCGTCATTTCTTTCAATTTCTCGTAAAATGGATGCTGCGAATTCTCTCTGGCATGGCTTAGCCACAGGTCTGATTTCCTGACATAATTGATGCTGCATCATTTCCAATGCAGTTATGCACAAGCAATTATGACGTCATGCAACCCATGTGCACCAAACATTTTGAGTTGCTGTTTATGTTGGAAAATTCATATGGAAATATCTTAATTAGTTTTCAAGTAAAAAATTTCTGTTTTATTATATGTTCAAGACGTATACACTGTATATAGGCGTCATGATTGAATGAGAATAAAATTATCTTCTTGGTGAATATGCCTTCACACAGTTATTAATCCGAAATTGTCATAACCTTCCTAAGCCTGGAAGAGTAGCATACTTGTAATTAGTGAAATATAGTTTTCAAAAGTAAATGTATATAAAATTTGTGTATAACCACTGACGATGCTTATTGTTCAATTTTGCACTAAAATGTGGCTTGTGTTATTAGTTTGTGACAGTGAAGAAAACAGTATAAAGGTATGTCGCAATAAAAAAATGGGTTAAACAAGTGTTGAGCGACTTCCGCCAATTTTGGAATAAGACACCTACGCACTTAGGTTAGGTTAGTTTAGTTTAGGCTTTTAATATCCCGTCAAGATGAAGATGAAAGCGATTGAGTGTGATTTTTTTTTTCTATGTTGGCAGTTCAAGTGCATCGGTATCTATTCCAAAATCGGCGGAAGTCGCTCAACGCTCGTTTCACCAAAAAATGTTAAGCCAATTGTTTCAGAGTGAAGCGTAACAGTTACTGAGAAATTGTCTTCTTTTGCAGTTAGCTGGTGATGAAGATTCTTGTGAGAAATCGCGAACATTTGTCTTTAAGGAAGGTGGACATACATTTGGAAATGCACTAAGATGCATCATCACTCGATAGTAAGTCACTTTTAACAGATGATTAATTTCTTTAGCGTTTGTTTCTTTACATCAGATGTCAGGGCTCTTTGCCTGCAATAAAATTACTACATTAATAAATTAATATTAATGTGATATGATGTAAACTATTTCTTTCTATTACATTGTAGCCCTGATGTTGTGTTTTGTGGCTACACAGTACCACATCCTTCAGAAGTCAACATGCATTTTCGAATCCAAACAACAGGAACGAGAGCTGCAGATGTATTAAAAAGAGGAATTGAAGATTTAGAGAAATTATGTGATCATACACTATCTATATTTCAGGTAAGAAGTTAGGGTGTAACTACAACAAATAACATTTTGGTCCTGTGATTATTCACCAAGTATTCTTATTTCTGCTGATTATATTTCAAATCATTGTAACTATTAGAAACTTATTGACCAGCTTCATATTGTAAAATGTTCTGTATGATGATTATTTTAATTCTTCAGTTTCTCATTTAAGTTAGATTGTATCCAGTATGTTACCACTTTTCTGTGAGCAAAGCTGCCCATTCTGTTCTCTTTGCTGCTTTTTGTCATTGTATTATCACTTCACACTCTCGGAAGTGCACCTCCACCGTGGTTCAAGTGTTAGCATTTATGACAAATACGTGTTTGTTTCTTGGCAGAGAAGTGGAGGTTTATCTCCTTTAAGAGGGCACTGGCTGTATATTCCAGTGATATGTGGTGCCTGCTGCCTGCGGGTAGGCTCTCCTTTTTGAGATCACTTAATGTCACTACTACAAGGCTATATTTTATAATCCAGCTTCAGAAGCATATGTATTACAGTCATTAACTGATTCCAGAATATTTCGACATTGAGCAAAAGGGTCATTCCACGAAATTAGGAAAAAGAGCATTGAATTTTACATTGTTTTCTCTCATTGTCTTCATGTGCATAGTTCAAAACTTCGTTAAAATATTCTATCCACCTACTCTTTACTTTCTCTGGATTTCTTATAAGTTTTCCATTTACATCCCTGCAAAACGTAATTGTAGCTATAAAATCCCTTTAGTTTATTTGAACAAATTTGTTGTTGTTATTTTCTAATGCCAGGCATTTGACAATAAAGTCATTTGACCTCTTGCACTCAAATATTTTTCAAAGATATTGTCATGGTCAGCCACTGAAGCACATATTTTAGGTGTTCTGAATCCATTTTTTGTTTTGAGTTGAACAGGATTATGATGCAGAGAGTTTCATTTTTTCCCTTGAGTTTTAACAAATTTAAAAGCATCTGAAATATCATTGTTTTTAAAATTCTGTTCCATTTGTTTAAAATAATTATTTAAATAAGCATTTTTTTTTTCTTATTCTTTTCCCCTTGTATATTTCATACTTCTGTCGGGTGGGTCTGGTCAGTCTTTATATGCCTTGTTTCTTTCTTTTATATAATCGTTACACTCATGGTCAAACCACTCATTTCTGCCATTTTTATTTTCCACCCCCAGAGTGTTTTCTTCTTTTTAGATATGTCTTGAGATAGATTCTCTTTACTGACAGTTCACAATATATCGAAATTGTCTCTTTCACTTAAAATAAGTTGTCTCATCTCGTGTACTTGTCTGTATGATTACAATATGTCCAAATGTATTTTCTAAAGAATGTTGTATAGAATGTGAGTATATGTAAATCTTTGAGAACACTTGCAGAATAAATACAGGGTGGAAGTGAAATCGCCTTGCAGATTTTCAGAGCGAATAGCTCATGTTGTATGTAAGAAAAAATTATATCATATTGGTGGAAAGTTAATAGTTTTTTCAGAAAAAGATGTTTTTTTCCAAATGTTTAACAACCTCTTATTCGGTAACTATTACGAGTAGGATCGTGTTTTTTGTCCATATTGATAATAATAATAAATTTAGCTTCCCTTATGAAAAGGTTGCCAGATTTGACAAAGCGTATTACATATAATTTGGAAACACACCTAAAAGGTAAAATGATACACATTAGAAACGGTTAGGGAATCAGATATGCAAAATGTCAGAAAAATTTATACCTAAGTAGCGTTTGTGTTCATTTGCAGTTAAGAAAGGGGGGGATATCATCAGATAGGTTAGAATGATTTGAATGCCCCGAGAAAAATAATAATACGGATTGATTGACATTGATCTCTAAACCACAACAGCCATCGGTTAAGATAACTTGAAATTTCCATTATCACTCCCATACAAATGATTTCTCAATATCTGAATCGATCCTTTGAGGGCACTAATGGCTATTTCCTTCACAATGCTGTGTGTTAGGCCCAGGTTTTTACATTTGTTGGCATAGAAGGAGGGTATGGTACCTCGTGCTCCCACCATCAGACCTATTACATCAATGTGGAACAGGCTATATTTATCTTTATAGAACGGGATTGTTGGTTTATAGATCCGTTTCTTTTCACTGTCCACCTCATGTGGTTGATCTGCATGTGTCTCAAATCTGATGGTGGGATCGAGAATGTATGCTGAGTTGTTCTTAATGGCAATGATATCAATTTTCCGAACACTTCCTTGTGTGGCTAGTCCCTGCACCTCTTGATGGACTGTAAACCCTACTTCCTTCAGTGCCTCGGCCAGCATAGAACGGACAGCATGGTGACGAATGTTGCGAAGGGCCTCACTATAGGGGCAGAAGCCAAGGATATGGGGAAGAGTTTCAATCTCACTGAGACAGCGCCTACAGCGGGTACCATCCCGACTTCTACTACCTGGTACAGCTCGGACCGGAGCGACATAGCCTACCATTTTAAGGGTGTCTATTCATTCCGAGAGGGTTAGACCTTTGTGATTTCTTATCCAGCTGTTTGCTGGGGGGAACTCTTTGTTAAGAATCACTCCTTTACCCTTTTGTTGCAATGTACACCAATTTTCAAATTCTTTGTCTCTTAAAGCGTCTCTAACTTTTCGAGAGTCCACAAAATTTTCACGATTATTTAAAAAAGAATTAGCAGGAGTTAATTTAAGGCTCTTTAAACATGTTTTACTCTCCTCAATAAGGTCCCTAGTGGAAGTAATGTAAGGTTCATTAGTTTTGTGTAATACCCTTAAGCCATGAATGTGTTGTAGCGTGGATTCCCAGCGTACCCTAAAAAGACCAAGACCTTTATATTTACGATGTGTATATATCATAGAATCGGGTGTGTTAGCTGGTAGTTGCAAAATTTCTTTAAGAGTGCTTTTAATAATTTTATCAGCGTTATCTAAAAAGGTATTGGGTATTGTTTTCAAGGGCATTGTCTGAAATGTGTAGATTAATGATGGGCAAATTGAGGAATTTAATATACAAAACTTTTGATCGGGATGTAATAAAGGCGACGAAATTAGCAAATCTAATCTAGTTTTCAGGTCGTTTAAAACGGTTTGGGAATCGAATGTACAAACGTCAGAAAAATTAACTCCTAAGTAGCGTACATGCTCATTTGCAGTTAAGCATGTAACAGTAGTGTCATCAGAAATGTTTAGTTGATTTGGATGCAATTTACCGCGAGAAATATTAATAGCTACAGATTTATTTACATTTATATCTAAACCAGTAGCTTTGAAACGATCAATAGCCATCCTTGTGCGTTCTAAAGGAGAGTTTTTGTTTTTAGCTATGATAACAGTATCATCTGCAAAACCAAGTATAGTAATAGGTTTTAAACCTGAAACAAGATTGAAACCGTATTCGGCAGCGATCGAGTCTTCTGACAATTCATTAAGGATGTGGTCACTACATAGATTGTATAATGCGGGTGAAAGGGGCGATCCTAGCATAACTCCTTTTCGTAAATCTATGGGATTCGTTTTTTTTATGATTGATTTCTACTCTAGTGGAATTATTTAGTTGAAGATTCAAAATTAACGTTTTCAACAAGCTTGGAATAAGCAAGCTATCTAATGTGTTTGATAGGTGCAAGTGTCCGATATTATCGAATGCCTTACTAATGTCAAGGAAAACGAGAGTTGCATCACATTTTTTAGATTTTGCGGACATTAAAATGGAAGGGATGTATTAACTATTGTTCCTGGAGAATGTGTAAATCCCCTCTGATGAGGATTGAATTTTATGTATTCTCGAAGTCGTTTATCGAGGACGCTTTCAATTACCCTACGTAACACGGAACAAATAGTAATTGGTCTCCAGTTTTTAAAGTCATTTTCCTCACCAGATTTATAAATGAGAACACTTCTTGCGGTCTGGAAGCATGGAGGTACGTGACCAGTCTGGAGCATTCTTGTAGCTATGGAGGAGATGATTTCTGCAGCAGTATCATCCTTCAGAACTCTCATCAGGACGTGGTCTGGGCCAGGAGCGGTGTCCACCGCGATCTGAGATATTGAAAGCGCAACTTCTGACTTGGTGATAGATTTCTGGAATGTTTCATCTAATTCGAGTATTTTCTGCTTCGGTGTAATGGGATGGATATTCTGATCGAATATTGTTATTTGGTTGAGAAAAATTTGAACTGTAAAGTTGTTGCACCTCGCTGACATCTAATTTGCACGTTGGTTTATTTTGACTCAGTACTGTTCTTATTGCTTTCCGCCATTGATTGAAGTAGTCGAATTGTGTTTTCTCATAGAGAAATCTGTTTTTTCTTTTCTGTCGGTCTCATTTCGTGGCTCTTTCTGGGTTAGGGGATCTGCTGTATGTCCTCTGGTTATTTAAATTTTTCTTTAGTTTTCTTGCTTCGTAATATTTCCTGGTTGGATGTTTGGGCCCGGGCAGGTAATCAATTGCTTCAGATAGAAAATCAGGAATTGCTGTGTCACATCATAAACACATTGTCGGATAACTCTGCGCTAAATTTATCCTTCCAAGTAGAAAGATTTTGTTTGTAGAAGGATAAAGGACTTGTATTAGCAGTAGAGTGGTTTTCAGAATTATTAGTTAAATTATTATTGGAATTGTTCTTCCACACAGTGGTTGAACATTGGGGTTGTTTACGAATGAGACGCTCTCGATGAATATCTGGGTGAGATTTACTAATATGTATGGCTATTCCTCTTTAAGTTAAGAAACATTTTTCACAATAATCACACTGAATTTGATTAGGACTCTGCGTTGTGTTACAAGTATCTAAAGAAATATTATTTATGTCGGTTGACTCTTCTCCTGTTGCAGCCTCCATGTAGTAGGAAATATTAAAGATTTGCTTACACTTTACCAGGTAAGGGTCTATAAATTAATAATAATATATGGTATTTGTAAAGTTTCATATTTCGCAATAGTCTCACCTACAGTATATTCCAAAACTTATATCAGAACTATAAAACTTTCATATCACGATATGCAAAACCAATAAAAACTGGACGTTGTTGATAAAATGTCTATAGCAACACACAACAGTTCAGGAAACAAGGCGAAAAAGTCACTATTTTCCAAAAGTCATTCAATAAATCATTATGCGAATATCACTTTGTTTAAGGATACACTGATGTGAAATTTTGTCATTTTTGGTCAAAAATATTGATTTTTTGTTTTTATCTTTAAAAAATTGTTCATGGTGTAGAGATGTCCTCTGCCAATTTTCATGGCCATGCGATCGGTCTATCACCTGTTTAGGGCCACATTTCGAAAAGGTTGTGCTCTCTGACTGGTAATGTAAATCCCCCATCCACGCCCTCAACTCTGAATTCTGCAATGATTGTGGAAATTACGCTGTATTTCATATATTATTTATTACACTACTGTTTGTGAAAAGACAACACACAGAAAGAATGGCCCGAATGACTCCCATCTTGGGAGATGTGTAGAACAGTGTACCATCAATAATTGATTACATTTCCAGGGAAATGGCGTACACATAGGCTTAACAGTGATGTCTCTTGTTTCACCAGCAAGGTCAATGTTATGCCTTGCTCAGTCAATGCAGAGCTTCCAAAGGAAGTGAAAACGTGAATCTAGTGTAGGTATGCCTCGTCGACGAGGAAGGTCATAATATCAGCAAGTGAATGAGTTCGGGGGGGAATGATTGTTCTCCAGTAAGTAGGTTTGTCATACCGTGATATTTCGGCTCGTACAGGGCATGCTGTTATGACAGTGATGAGTGTGTGGAACCAGTGGATAGAAGAGGGTCGTACACAGAGACGAGCGGATACTGGACCACGTAATGTGACCACAGCACGGGATGACCGCCATCTTATCCTCTTGGCCGTGACGGACCGTACAGCTTCATCCACAATGTTGAGTCGACGTGCATCGTGTGTTGATCTATCTGCTGTCGTTTGTCGCCGTCTTTTGAGGGATGCACTAGTGGCTCGCATGCCGTTGCGACGGCTTCCATTGTCCAGAAACCACCAACGTCTCAGACTATAATGGGCGTACTGAGTAGCAAAATTTAGTGTTTTCGGACAAGTCATGCTAGTCCTACTTGTCCTACAATGATGGTTGGATACATGTTAGACCCTACCGTGGTGAACACAATCTGAGAGCCTGCATTGTTGAGCAGCATAGCGGAGAAACGCTAGTGTGATAGTGTGGGCGCCATTGGATACAATATGCGATCTCGCCTTCTACGTATTCAGGGCAATCTGAACAGCAATCTCTACATTAGGGAGGTTTTAGAGCCCGAAGTACTGCCCCTCCTTCAGGCAACTCCACATGCCACATTTCAGCAGGACAATGACCGGCAACATGTGGCGAGGATTGTGCAAGCCTTCTTTTGAGGAACAATGGGTATCCTCTTCCCTGGCCTGCACGTTCGCCAGACATGTCGCTCATCGAACATGTCTGGGAAATGTTTGGTTGGCAATTTGTTCGTCATGGTCCTCCAGCACCGACCCTTGACTCTTTGTGGATTCGTATACAAACTGCATGAAGGGAGATTCCCCAGGAACATATCCAGTCTCTCTTTGATTCCATGCCACGACGCTTAGAAGCTCTGATTGCAACGCATGGAAGCTTCACACCATACTGAAATCTCATGGTCACAAATCAGGTACAATTCTGTAATTCTAATCATTTGTATATTGTTATGTACCTAATCTGAGGTATCAATTTCATTTCAGTCACATGTATCTTTCTTGGTGTTGCAATTTCCACAAACATTTGTGTACATTAGATTTCCAATTCAGACAGTGTAGCTTCTCGACTTCTCGAAATATTTCTTCATAGGACCCAACAGATGTCACTTCAAAGGATGCTTTCCTTTGAAAAATATTCAGTTACCAAGGAGACCACAACTCATGTCTAAAGAAAAATTCCATTTGTTGCTAGTAGCCATAACAACGTGTTTTCCATGCTTGGTTTTTGTTTTGTTATACAAGAAATATTTGCAAGTTTCTAACAGTTTTATTGTTAGTGTTATAATAGTGTCTACAGTCTACAGTGATTTGTTTTCATAAGTTTAATGTTTTTTTTTTTTTCAGTCATCTTTATTTACTAGTGCAGGTTAGGTGTGCACTGCATGGTAGTGTATATAAGAGTAAGTTCTGCGTATAATAAGCAACGCCTATATATCTCAAAATGCCTAGAAAATCAAAAAGATAGTGTTCTTGTTTATTATTATCATCCCAAACTTTGAAGTCAATTTTCTCCACTTTCAGTTTTTGTAAATTTTTCATTGCTAAAAATGCTACTCTTCCTACAAATTTTGTACTACATGCATGATTTTTTTTTTTTTTTTTTTTGTAGAGGTTTCTGAATGTGTTCTTAACAAAACTTACTATCAGGATTATACCTAACATTCATATTTTATTTAATATTAATTTTTCTTTATGCTCGAGTTGATTTTTTTTTCCGTTTTTACACTTTAGTGCATAAAATATTTTTTATTTTATTTTTAGTAGAATAAAAGGAAACATTGTATAGTAAGTTTTATTTCCGAGGGTCTGACAAGTATGTAGACAAAATTTCAGGCCAAAATATTTGAATTTGTGGGAGGAGTCGCAATTTTTGAAAAGCTAAATTTACACAATTTAAAATTACAAAATTATTAATAATTCATATATTTCTGCATCAAATGAGGCGAAACTTTGTACACAGACTATTTGTATACAGTAGGACAACTGTACAAAATTTCAGAGATCTACATCGAATAGTTTAGAAATTTCAAATTTCACATCAGTGTACCCTTAAAAAAGAATAATTACTATGTATATCTTGCATAAAATAAGTCGAAACACCTTAAATGACACTAATAAGTTCACATAAATAACGTCAAACCTTTCTGTTTCTCCAATCTCATTCCATGGCCCACTAGAAATAATAAAGAATAATTTAGCCCTCTGGCATATTTCAATATTGTGGACGGTTTTCGTGTAAATTTAATTTTAAAACCTCTAAATTCAAGCCAATGCACACTGCAACACAGTATCAGAGAGCAGCTCATCTAGCAAGACACACCAAGTTACCGAGTTCATTGACCTCTTACATCTGTATCACGAGAAGTATGTGTTAACAGTAACTTCTGTGGTGGCTGAATGGTCAGACCTTCAGACTGTCATGCAGGCGGCCTGGGTTCTATTCCTGGTCGGGTTTGGGATTTTTTCATTAAAAATATCCATAGTGACACTTGTGGCAGACAAGGTCGCAGTTGGGGTTTTTCCCGGAGTTCTCCCATTTTTCCCCAAATTAGGCATTTACATCGTTCCGTCACCATTTCTCCATTTCATTATCATTCCATAGTATTCCCCGAATACCGGCCGGTGACGCATGGAGGGGGTTGGCCTAGGGACAAGTAGGGTTGTCTGCTCGAAACCTGGACCAGAGAACCTTAGTGTGGTCGGCTGGTGTGGGTTTGGGAATGCATCACCAGAGGGCTAGCGCAATAGATCTGAACATGTCGCAGTGATGGGCCATAGTGCCCCCCCCTCCGTTAAATTCAATTCAATGTGTTAGTGGTGGCAATATTGTCGGACTGCTGAAACTTCAAACTTCATTTTCTAATTAACCGTGCATTTAATCACAGAACGTAATATAGGTTTTCTATTCATTTCATTATACCCTATTGTCCCTTTCAATCTGCAAGGTTATTTCATTTCCACCTTGTATAATGTCAATTTAGAAAGAAAATAAAAATGGCCATGTGCAAGAGTAACAGTTTCATAGTCTCAATCTGATATCAAGTATTCAAAGTAGTCTAAAAGCAGCGCAGTTTTCTTTCACAGTATTCACAATAATTTTAGAAGAGAAATTCGATTGTGTGGGTGCATTTCTGGGTATTTTCTTCCTTGAATATTCAGAAAGGGCATGAGTATGTTCTGTGAATTTAGAAAAGAATGAGCTTTATCCAGTCAAGATTTGAAAAAAATGTGACACTACATTCATGACACCCTGAGAAAGCACACGATTTAGCACATGGCTGAAACATTGCACAAAAAAGCCATAGGATACATTTCTTGCACTTAAGTCCATTTGATTCTGTAACTCTCATATGTCTGTGCAACCAATTTTTCGTTAATGTCAAAGGTGGTTAGGACGTTCATTACATGTTTCAATAACCCATTAATGGATATTCACATCAGAGAGAAAAATTAATCACTCTTGGACCTCTGCAGACTGCTTAAGAAAATATCTAAGACTAGTAGCCAGATGGGATTTTTTGCTGTCAGGTGTCTTGTCTATAATTATTGCAACATGCTGTACCTTAGAAATTTAATCATTTATGAATGTCATCATCACAATAGAGATAATGTTTATTAGGTCATTTATGAATTCTATTGGAAGTGCCCATTAATGTTGTAGCCAACTGTAGATGTTCTCAAAGAGTACTGTCATAGATACTCAACAAATTCAAAACTTTGACGTAATATTTTTTATTTGAATTTTCACTTTCACCTCTAAAAGGCAAATCCTGCATTACTAAAAGCAAGTATGCATAGTCTCAATAAGGCATCTCAGAATTTTCCTGTTCATCCTGACCTTTCATTGTTAGGCAACATTACTCTCAATTGTTGATTAAGTTCTGTATCGATGCTGTCTCTGCCCATGTGTTTTGCAAAGTAGTTTCTTCACATGATCGTAATTTAACTAGATTTCTTTTACAAATGCAAATGTTTTTATAATTTGAGTCACTACAGAACGTCTGAATTGTTCTCTTTCTTCTTCTTTGCTCTCTTGACTTCAGAATTAGGAGCTTGTTCCATTACTCTCTTTCATGAAGTAGTCTTTACCGTGTCACACTTGTCAGTCTCCGTTGTGCCTGTGTATTTAATATAAAATTGACGTATCTTATTTATGAGTTTCTGTCAAAGTGGAAAAGAGAAATACTGTATTTAGAACTCGACATACTTATCCTATTACTGAATCTTATTTATCAACATCGTTGCATTTCTATAGAACAGAAGCATGTATTGCAGTCACCTTGTTAAGGGCACATGTAGAGAACTTGTGGTGTGCTATTGTCTTTGTCTGTGTTGAGAATTTTAATTTTTCTTTTGGCTGAATTTAGGTGCAGTATATAGAGAGTAGGCCTTGTTCATATAAAGTTGCAGGGTCCGGATTTAAATGCACTATAAATAAAAAATGACACAAATTATATTTGGGTAGGCATGATGTATATTACAATTGAGAAAGCATGGTTTACAACATTACGAAGTTTAAATCTTTCAGTCTTTATCTAATAGTCTTAAAGGAGGCAAGTAGTCATCTATTGAACTGCACACTGAACACATTACATGTGAAAATTACTGTTACAGTGGTTATAAAGAAATGTTGATCTCAAATTTATTTTGCCTTCTTTAAAGGCTTGTGAATGGACGTAATATGTTGTTGTTTTCTAATGCCAGGCGTTTGACAATAAAGTCATTTGACCTCTTGCACTCCAATATTTTTCAAAGATATTATCATGGCCAGCCACTAAAGCACAGATTTTGAGGTGTTCCGAATCCATTTCTTGGTGTGAGTTGCACAATGGCCAGTTAGGGGACTGATATATTCCAATTCTATGCAGGTGTTCTGCCGAACAATCATGGCCTGTTGCCAATCTAAATGCAGCTACAGACGATTTTCGTGGTAGATCGGGAATTAACTGTGGATTATGATGCAAAGAGTTCCATTTTTTCCCTTGAGATTATGTTATCAAATTTTGTTTGTTGAAGTCTAAAGATTGAACGTAATATGCATTGCTTCCAACACCACAGCTAAGTATCCAGAAATATCTGATATCTAATGCGCTTGGGGATGTGGTTAAATATATTATATACGAAGAAGCATTACTACTTTATAGTGCATTTAAATCTGGGCCCTGGTTATTAGGCATGATAGACAGTATGAAGTTTCGACAGTCATACAACTGGTGCTTTGTTGAAACACTACAAAGAAGCATAGACAAATAAATAGAATGACGTTATAATGAACATTTGTTATGAAGAGAGACAACTGTTCAGTAAGAAGTAAGAAACCAGGCTATAATTTTAAAATGTACATACCCAGGTTTGCAACATAGAATTATTTAACAACTAAAAGGAATTTCGTGCTTGTTTATACACAGTTTGTTGTGATTTAGAAAATACTGCCTATCTTTAACAATGTAAATTTTCAGTACCGGTAGATTTATTCACAATTAGTGCTTAAAAATCGTATAATTGACATTCTGTTGTTCAACATGTTCTTATAAATAGTATTCAATATCACTTAAATTAATATAATCTTTCATACTATTTCTCATAAATGATGGTAGATTATTATGCACTAAGTCGTCAGTGTTTCATGAAAAAATTATTTTGGTTTAATATACTGTAATTGTTGATATTTGTATTTGTAAGAATTCTAATAAAATTATATAGATTTTCGCATAGATGAAATGTATGTGCTATTAGAATAGGGTTACTTGACTGAAATGTGTTTAATTTTATTTTTCAGGATGAAATGATGCTGTTCAAAGCCACACCTAAAGCCGAAGCTGATTTATAAAACAAGAGATTATGTAATATATTTTATAAATAAATCATTTGGACAGGACATGACAACCTGTAATTTTTCTAATGACTAGTACCTCCACATTCCCAAAATGTGCATGAAGTGTGTCTACAGTAATGTATCTGTATATATGTTTTATTCAGCATATTCTGAATCTCACTGGATCAGTGGACATCAATGACGTCATGCTGCAGCGAAATAGAAATAAAACTGAAGTTTCAAGGGCTATCATGGCAGCTGTGCTACTAGGGTCGTCAGATGTATGGTTTTAGCTCTTTTTATTCCGCATATGGTGCGAGTCTTGAACCATATGCCAAATGTTTCATTTTCAAATTACAAATCCTGCACGCAGTACCTACATCACATTTGCAGTGTAGTTGGTGGCGGTGTAGTAGTATGTATGAGAATACCAGAAAAATTGGTGCATTTTATAGATTAAACTGGTGCACAAAAACCGAAAAATATTATATTTGTAATAAAGTTCTTGCTAAACTTTACCCCATTTACGGCGATTATTTTCAGTAATGGCTACAAAATGGAAGAATGAAAAGAATAGAATACTGCAAATGTTATAAAAAATGAACTTTTTGTATATTTCAACTATGATGCAAACTGTAGTGAATTTTACAAGAAGATTCTGTTAATATGTTATATAAATAAATAGTTAAATATGGTATATTCAAGTGAGAAATACAGGTTAAGTATAGGAATATATAAAATGAAAAAATTCACAATATAATTATATGACGTAATAAATTATTACAAAATATAAGGCACAAATCATAAGATTAACTGTATTAATTAATATGTAATATATTGGTTGGGTCATTGACTGAGAAGAAACTGCCTACTGAAAGATGCACTGGAAGGAATGGTGAAAGGGAGAAAAGTTTGGGGCAGAAGAAAATATCAGATAGACGATATTAAGGTATATGGATCATATGCAGAGTAAGAGGAAGACAGAAAATAGGAAAAATTGGAGAATGCTGGGTTTGCAGAGAAGGACCTGCATTTGAGCAGAAAACTATGAATGAATTCTCTTCTTATACATTCAGTGTTTTTTCTAAGAAACCGAATGTGGATGAAAGGTGTTCCTTATTTTCCATCTTAAAATCTGGCAACCCCATGTGCTATGCTAGCAAGATTTTGCGAAATTCTCGTTGAAATAATAAAAGAAAGCACAAACACTTGATTCAGTAGTAGTAACTGGTCCATTGACTTGTTCTGTCATAAGCCATTAACTTTTTTTTTCTTTTTTTCACAAAGTGCTCATTACAAACAACATAGCAGAACACACAGCCATGACTCAAACATGATAAACACAGCCACCACCTCTGCAAGCTGATTGAAATGCTGCAGCCTCAATGATGTCATCACTGAAATTAGGAACACTGTGATACCATCTGATTGCTCAGTGCTGAGTTTCGGAATATCCTGATAGTGAAGACATTCTTTGCATCCTCAGTCTGTGTCAAAAGCAGCAGCTGCTCTGAATTCATGTGTATTCTGTTCCCTGTCTGTAAAGGGTCTCAGTTTTTTTGTTTTCCAAGACTAAAGAAATGTTGTCAATTCTCTCCTCGTTCAAATAATTCACATGTGATTTTGTTTGAAAATCTTTCACAATTATTTTGTGAAATGTTATTTTCAGATCACTTCATTTTAACTTGAAAACTAATGTGCAATGAAATCCTTAATTATATCTCTCAATGCTCATAAGCATTTCTCAATTGAGTGCCACTGATTCTGCAGAGAAAGGAAGGTTCTTAAACTTTAAACAAAGCCAGAAGCTGGTGTGTAATGCATGAGAGTATACTTAAAGTGATATTTAGGACAGAATGAAAATAATGAAACGATACAAAAACTGTTATGAAAATCGTACAGAGAGATCCTGCAATGTCAAAAGTTACATTTAATAAAAGTGATGATTTCTGTTGTGCCTCGGTTTGATGCTATGTGTACACAGGCGTTCAAAGATACCTATAATTTGTTCGTGTATCTTCTTTAGTTATTACTTCTATGAATAGATGGCGAAGATAACAATCACCAATATTACATAAATATACCTGCATTATAAAATTCAAAATTGCATCCCCTCTAATAAAAAAAAACAACCTAGAATTAGTGGGAAACTGTCAATTATCAGAATAATTTATACTTAATTTATACCAGCATTTTCCAAAATACTTTTTCACCCGTCCCAATAATAGGGTCACCTATTGAGAACTAGCAGAATTATTTCAAAGTTTGTCAATTTTTTAGGTCTTAAGTTTTGACATTCTGTATTTAGAAAGTTCGCTTACACAATCAGAAAATTTAAGGTTGGATATCTTTGAAGGTCAGTCACCAACTGTTGAACTGTTAAAACATTTGAAAATTCTGTGCGACTTTCCTTATGGGAGAAAAAAAAAAGTCTAGTTCATTACTAGCAGGAGTAGATTTACTCAGTAATAGATACATGAATAATTTTGGATATCAGTCCATCTCTCAAAGGTGAAACTATAATTTTAAAATTAATAAATAAAAACTGTCCTGTTCTGTAACATGTTTTTAAGAATTGCAGATATTTAACAGAAAAGGTGTTAGTTATCATTAGTTCTTTAAGGAAATTATTGTCGAAGTCATTGAAGTTACAAACTTCTGAATGTAATTTATACCATAACCTTAAAACATGAAAATCATATATGTAATCTGGGATAGGTAATGTCTAAATGTATTTTTTTTTTCTGAGAAAGAAACACTAAGACATGATTTACTTCTTTACAAAAGCATAGCATGATGAAGTAACTGCATTGATTATCATTGTAAGGAGTAAGAAGAAAAGCTGTCAAGAAGATCACAAAGTCACTTCCTTCGAGCCCTAGAAAGATTCGATGTGTAATAAAAGAATTAGCCAAAACACACGGGGTTACTCTCTCTCCTAAAAAGGGTAAAAAAAAAAAAAAAGAGAGAGAACAATTCAGCTGGTAATATTGGTAAGGAAATTGTTCAATTTTACCAAAGGGATGACTTATCAAGGCAAGCTCCTGAGTGGAAGGATGTTATTAGCATAAAATACGAGAATGAAACAATGGAGTTTCAGAAGAGGTTTATGAATACTACAATAGCAGAGGCATACCAGCTGTTTAAGAAAGAAAACCCAGATGCAAAAGTGGGGAAATCAAAGTTTTTCTTATTTCGACTCAAATTTGTACTTCCAGTTAGTGGAATTCCTCACCACACCTGCTTATGCCATTACCATGAAACATAAATTTGCTACTTATGGCACTAACAGGATACAATGTTCCAAAGTCATCTTCAGTTCTATTGGACACAGTTGCTAACAACCTAGAAAATGAAACTTGTATGGCCAGCAAATGTGATAGTTGCTGAGTACAAAACATTCTGTATCAGTGCTCTACCTTGCCAGAGGACACAAATTAATTAGTGTGGTATGCCTGGAATATTAGTGAAGGAAAAGTGGTGAAAACTGTGCATGAGACCTTTGGAGAACTTCTCAGCAAAATACCACAGTTTTTAAAGCACTGTAAATCCTTTTGGGAAAAGAAGGCAGCTACAAATGGCAAAAAAACTGTTCTGCAAATTGACTTTGCTGAGAACTACACTGTGAGATATCAGAACGAAATTCAGTCTCTGCCTATCAAAACTCGCAGCAAGTAACAATTTTTACTGCAGTTACTTGGTTAGCTCTTGGAACTGTACAGAGTTATGTTATAATAAGTGATGAACTATCTCATGACAAATACGCTGTTAATGCCTTTTTACGACACTTTTCCACTGATCAAAGCAACATATCGTCGGTTTAAGAGTGTAAACCTGCTAACCGCCAAAAAGAAAATTTTACAAGGGAAGCAAAAAACTAAGTTTAAATTAACTCTGAAACAATTTAGGACCAAATCCAAAGTACAGGTGGTATTTGTACCTGTACTTTGGATTTGGTCCTAAAGTTTCAGAGTTAATTTAAACTCAATTTTTTGCTTCATTTGCAAAATTTTATTTTTGGTGGTTAGCAGGTTTACACTCTAAGCCGACGATATACCGAAGTATGAACTATAAATATCTTTTTGCATATGGAGCAGCCAGTCATTTTAAGCAGCATTACACCTTATGTAACCTAACAAATCTCCAAGATGAATTCCAGCTTGAGCTATCTTGGAACTTTCCAGCGGCAAGTCATGGGAAAGGTAGTGTTGATGGTGAACTCAAGCGATTAGTATGGCATGCAGTTTTAGGTGGAAAGTGTGAAGTTCAAGAGATGCAATGTTCTTTTATGAGGTTGCCAAAAAAGTGTCAAAATCAATTGTGGTGACACTTTATACGAAGGATAAAGTGAAACTGAAACCTGATTTGATGCTGCTATGCGAGATGTTCATGCGATACCTGACACTCACTCTGTGCATTGTGTGAAAGCCGTATCTCCCTACATTGTGATTTACAAAGAGTATTTCTTATCAAAAAGTACTGAGTTGAACTTTGCTTCTGGTAAAATTATGACAAAGGAGATGTGTGATCAGTATCAAAGCAATTCAGATCAAAATCTTCACATTGGTGCTTTTGTAGCGGTTAAATTTACAACCAAGAAGTCTGTTAAGCACTTCATAGGTCAAGTTTTAACAGTAGGTACAGATTAATATGAAGTGGACTTCTTGAAAAAGGACACTGCAGACTTATTTATGTTCAAAAGTAATAATACTGCATGGGTACCAAAGTCTGATGTTATTCAGATACTACCAACACCTGATATTACAATCGGCAAAGATTTTCATTTCCTGGCTTAAACATTACTGATAGATATATCATAAATACAAGAGAGGTATATAAACTGATATTATACAACAGTGTTGTTAATACAAAATAATTATCTCAGACAGCATTGCATAATTATGTCCCTTCCCGTCACACTGGTTGTCCCATTCCGTCACCTAAACATTTTGATTTTTTTTTGTACAAAAATGAATACAAAAATATTTTAGTTAATATGTTATTAAATCACAGTCTGCTAATTCTGTATAGAAAATTTCAGAACTCTATTTGGTCTAATTTCACAGAAATTGTAAGGTAAGTTATCTTAGGATGATTTTCTGTTTTGTCTGAGTCCCGTTCTGTCACAAGTACATTTGTATTTTTCATGTCTGCATTAATAACTTATTCTCAATTTTATTTCACTAGAAGTAAATTTATGCTTTAACTGATTTCTGAGAAATAAAGAAAGTTCGTGCATCCTTATATTATATGTATGTTATTTATAGAACAGAACATGTTGAAAACCGACTCAAATGTCCCACTCCACCACATGGAATGGTCCAGGTAATAAAACAGTGCCAGATTTTTTTTTTAAATTGCACAGAAAATAACAAAGATATGGGTAATTAAAATTCTCTCTTACTTTTGAAAACTCCTATATTTAGATATTTCATAATTCCACCTCTGAAACTGGTCATGAGATTTCCTCCTCTTAGGTGCTAAGCTCATTTTCATCTGCAGTAGTAAATATCCATCTCTCTATCCTATTTATGACACTGCTAGTACTGTTTGCGCAACTTATCTAGGCAGCTGGGTCCCCTAGTGCTCTCTCACTGCCCCGTATCCAGCTGCTAGCTACATCACCGTCGATGCTGCAGTTATACGTACTGTTACAAAAATATTGTTCGGTATTTATTTTCAGTGCATTCCATTGGATATGGTAGGTGAAGGTGTATGGATCCATAAAAATATAAATAAATCGCATTCTTCTTCGTCTATGTACATCCATTCATAGTGTTCTGTCCAAGGGCAGGTCTTTCACTGTAAACCCAGCATCCTCCAGTCTTTCCTATTTCCTGTCTTCCTGTTTGTCTCCTCATATGATCCATATATCTTAATGTCTTCTATCACCTGATATCTTCTTCTGCTCCGAACTCTTCTCCAGTGCATCTTTCAGAAGGCAGTTTCATCTGAATCAGTGACCCAGCCAATTCTTTTTCCTCTTTCTAATCAGTTTCAGCATCATTCTTTCTTCATCCACTCTTTCCAACACAGCTTCGTTTTTTTACTCTGTCCACTTCACACACCATCCTTATCCATATCCACATTTCAAATGCTTCTACTTTTTTCCCTTCAATTCGTCGTAATGACCATGTTTCTGGCCCCATACAGTGCTACAACCCACACAAAGCACTTCCATAGTCTATTTCTTTTTTCAGAGTTCCTTTTCTATTAAAAACTTCCTTTGCCATTGCTATTCTCCTTTTGATTTCCTGGCAGCAGCTCATGTTACTGCTTATAGCACACTTCCCAAGTATCTGAAGCTGTCCACTTGCTCTACTGCTTCATTTAAAATTCGCAAGTTACCTTCTTTATTTTTTTTCCAATGACCATAATGTTCATCTTGGTGGCATTTAGTCGGCCTGGTTGGCGGAGTTGGTATAGCGCTGGCCTTCTATGCCCAAGGTTGCGAGTTCGATCCCGGGCCAGGTCGAGGGCATTTAAGTGTGCTTAAATGTGATGGGCTCATTTCAGTAGATTTACTGGCATGTAAAAGAATTCCTGTGCGGGACAAAATTCCGGCACAACCAGCTGATATAACCTCAGCAGTTGCGAGCGTCGTTAAATAAAACATAACATTAACATTGTTGGCATTTATCTTCATTCCATACTGCTCACATCTGTCATTTAGCTCCAATAGCATATCCTTTAGTATCGTCTCGTCTTCTGCTAACGCTAACGCCATATTATCAGCAAATCTTACACAATTTATTCTTCCTCCTCCTTCTATCACTCCTCCCATGTTCTGAAAACAGTTCTTCACTAAATTCTCCAAGTAGATGTTGAATGGGGTAAGTGATAAAGGACATCCTTGTACTCCCTATTTCACTTCCTTCTGACATTTCTTCTCACATCCTGACTTTGACTTGTTTCATACAAAGGTTACTGAACAGCCTCCTCTGTTTCCAACCCACGCCAATTTTCTTTAGGATCCCCCATCAGTTTATTTCAATCCACTCTGTGAAATGCCTTTTCTAGGTCCACAAATATTGTATACACTTCTTTATTCTTGCCTAGGTATCTTTATCAGCAAGCAAGCAAATGTATTTTACCTGTCTCGTAGACTGTCCTCCCCTCTCCTGCCTTGCTACTGCTCTGCTCCCTCGCCCCTCTCTTTTAACTGCCCAGATAAGTTTTGCGGACAATAATGTAATCAGTAGTGGCTCGCCATAAAAAAAATGGGTGAAGTGCTGTTTACATACACAAATGCATGAACAGTTTTATCGATATATGAGTAGGCCTACTATTTGTAAACTACGTACAATTTTACTAGTTTTAGAACAGTGCAAACAGGAAAATTAATTTATTTCAGGACTCACCCAATTTCTTGCATATCAAGTCAATCCTCCTATCTTTTAGTTATGCAGCATTCTGAGTGAAATGTTCAATCAATCAATCTTCTTAATGTATCCAGCTGTTTGCTGACAACATAAGGTCCACTGTAGTCTATTCAATTGTTGTTTTTCACGAGAAATGAGGGGTATTTTGATCGGTGTTCATTATAGATGCCTGTTGCTAGTAGCCAGAGTCAGGGTGTAGTCAATCAATATATACTGCAATATTCTCCAGAATGAAATGTTCAATATTTTCAAAAAGAAAAACTGCTTTCACTGAAAGAATTTTTTGAAGTTATCTTATACAACTTCCCTATTTTCTCAGCACTTTTTAAAAACAAATGATTTTTTTTTTTTTTTTTTTTTAATTTTAGTAGGTTAATTTACAACGCTTTATCAACATCTCAGGTTATTTAGCATCTGAATGAGATGAAGATGATAATGCCGGTGAAATGAGGAGTCCAGGGTCTAACACTAAAAGTTACCTAGCATTTGCTCATATTGGGTTGAGGGAAAACCCTTGAAAAAACCTCAACCAGGTAACTTGCCCCGACCGGAATCGAACCCAGGCCACCTGATTTCGTGGCTAGACATGCTAACCGTTACTCCACAGATGTGGACACGACATTTCTAATAAATTACAAACCATGTCATTTTCGCATACATTTATCAACATTTTCTGTGTATTGGTATGTATTTGTATAATAGCAGTATAATGATTATACGTATAATATACACTATGATGTAGGATTAATACACTTCATACACTTATCAGTAGTATACACTAAATAAATTAATATATACATACACATTATTAAACTACATGTGTACATTTAAAATACAAGAGCAGGAACAAAATTGGTAGTCATGAGAAGAAATAATACACATCGCAGAAGAAAAAATTTTAAACTCTGCTAATGTATGTGGAGTGTATTCTTGATGCAATAACATAGTCAGCTAATTTACCGCTACAGGGTGGCTGCTTGGATACAAGAGGATACTTTTCTCGAGTCAGGTAACACATACTGTAAAATTCCACAGCCCTTCAACAATAGCCCCCAGCCTTGGAGACCAGCTTCAACCTTTCTCTATTATTAGTACCATTCGATCTGCAAACTGGTCACTTCACCTACAACAAATCTGACAGCTCTCCGTAACTGACTCAGAAATGCACTTCACCCATACAATCTTTCTTCAGTGCGTGACACCAGATTACCATGGAAACGAGGTGCTGGATGAGAATGGGAGCCCAAATAATTTCACCTCAACAGTACTGTAAGTTCCAATAGACACCGCTCAGCACTTGTAACAGTTGACATTATTCTATTCAGCTGACAGTTACAGGTACTATTTATACAACTAAACACCGTTCGTGACTGAAAAAAAGCTTTTTTTTATTTTATAATTACAGTACCGGTAATAACTGGAACTAATTATTAATAAGAGATAAAATTATATTTCATACATAAATAGGTGAAGTGGCACTTCACCTGAATAGCCGTCCCTGAAGATAATGTTTGTAAGGTTAATTTCGCTGAAATTCTGTCTCCAATTTCTGGGTGATTTTATTGCCCCCTCTCCTCCAGTATACTAGCGTCTACATACATAAACTCGTGAACCTTTTCCAATCGATTTTAGTTCACTGGACTGTAACTGAGGTTTACATACATCTGTGATCTTTCTCTACTGTTTGATAATACACTAGTTCTTTGAATTGATAATAAACCTTGTTCTCTTGGTTGATTCTTCCAGTGTCGTTGCATGCTACCATATCTACTGAAGTTAGGACCTGCATTCTACAATATTTGGTTATAGTTAGTTTCTGATCAATATATGTTTCTTTTATCACAAATGATTTTGATTTGTAAATCTTTATGTTCAGGCATTGCATGGTTTTATACATTTGCTAAGGACGTTAACATCATATACACACCAATAAAATGAGGTAATATTTCATCGAAATCTTCGTCTATGTAACATTTGTAAAGTGAAATGTACATCTATCCTTCAATCAATATAGTCGAGACATATTTTGAAGTAACTGGGTTGTCTTTGAACAAGAAATTTGCTAAAAACTGAATATGAAGATGGAAACAAAATATACAATAACCAAATATTTCAATTCATAAGAGTATGCTCTCGAAGTGCTACCAAGGTTTTAAGCAAGAAATTGTATCTTTCGCAATTTGGTCTACACCATCTCTCATATAACAAAACAAGCCAAATCTATACATAAATATCATAGTCACTCAAACAGAAAGAGCGATGCGAAAGACAATGGACTTCAGGGATATTACGGGTAATGCAGGCATACATTCATTTGTTAACAGAAAAATCGTAAGGAAAGACAGAATTACATTTCCACAATGGTCCCTTTATTACAGAAATACATTAACACAGAGACCTTACACACAGAAAGCAATTAAGATTCCCGCTGGCCTCCTACAGGACGGTGGTTTTTGGCCAGGTAGTCTGCAAACTCTTGGTATGGAGCCTTGGAGAGAGGCATGTCCTTCCAAAGATCAGGCGTCAGATATGCGTAAGTCTTTGCAATGGCTGCATAAGTTGCTTTGGCTAAAACAGAAGATGAGATTACATGTACTCAAGCAGTAGCAATACTATCAACACTTGCAATTAAAGCAAGCAAGCTACTGGTTCTCAAAAAGTGAGTCTGAACAAATTTTCCGTCCAAAATCCTTCACTTACATCTATATCCACAGGTTTATAAGTTCAATCCAGTAACTTCGCAAATGACAGACTATATTATTACTTCAAGCTAAATCATAAAATAATGCACTAATATATCGAGATAAGTAATAAAAATGAGTTTTAAGATAAAAAGAAATTAAACTTCAGATCATTATTGCAAATAATTTTCTACACAAAACACGTAAAATGTTTTGTTTTTTGTACACACTATTGTAGAATTTAACTTGTGTATTCACCTGGGGAACAAAACTCCATTTGCACAAAAATAGCTTAACACAATCTTCCAACAACACTAATGCAACTGAACAACTAATTAATTTTCTTACACATGCCACCATTTCCTGTTAACTGCAATGCATGATAATTCGGAACATAATATTTAAATGAAGAGATCCAATGCCAAGGATATTGAGGGCGGGAATATACAGTTTATTTTTGAAAATATATTATCTCCTGGCCTAGTTGCCTCCTAAGTAATGTCTTCTTAGTAACACTTGTGAGGTTCAGGCCTGTCTTCGGACAGTTGACTAAACAACAATATTACTTGAGCAAGGTATGCGTCCATTGTGGTTGAGGAAATGCTCTCTAAAGCTATTGCAGAGTGTTAAAAACTTGTGTTGTTCAATGGTTTAAATTAGAGAGTATAATATGAAGTAATGCAATTAAGTAGAATTATATTGCGTTATTACATTTCTCTAAATCCCTCACATTGTACTAGAGTATTTTTACATTAACAAACGAATACAACTTAATTTTCTTTCTTGATTACACAAATGTACAGTAAGAGAGGCTAAAAAAAACACTCAAAAAATTTTTAGGTACCAATAGTAGTGTAAGTCACGTGGAAGCTAGTTTTCTTGCCCTTTGGAGATGAAAGTGGAATCACTTTTATCTATATGAGCCAGAAAGACTTCTTGCCATATGTTATATACAGTGGAACTTCTGTATCTCGAATTTTCCGCCATCATATATAATTTGTGTAAAATTTATTCCGTAACGCAAAGATCTGATACTCTAAATTTTCAATATTTTGAAGGATATTTTATTCCCCAGCCATAAAACATTTACCTTTAACTCAAAGTTCGGGTGAAAATGTTCAATACTGTGCAATAAAACTAAAAGGATTAATTACCGTTACTTTAGTGAAACTTAACTAGACCTTACTGCTTTCCTTTCAATACAAACGTCCTCAAGAGATGAACAATATTATTGTTTCCATACTGTAAGCTGGGGACAGAACTTAACACCTGCCTAGTCTCCTCCAGGAATCCCATTTCTGTTTTAATACAGTTACCCGATAAAGGGTGGTCCTTCAGCTTGAGGGTTGGGCAAAGGGCTAACAACCCATCACCATAAGAAAAACAGCTTGTTACGAAACCACACAATAAGCCTCAGAATGGAACTGATTCTCTGGCACAACCACAGCAAATGAATAAGGTTATGAGATTTGGTACTTGGAACGTAACTAGTCTTTATAGAACAGGAGGGGTAACATAACATCAGTAAAATGGATTTGAGAGAGGTGGAATATGATGACAGAGACTGGATTAATCTTGCACAGGAGAGGGATTGATGGCAGACTTATGTGAGGGTGGCAATGAACCTCCGGGTTCCTTAAAAGCCGTAAGTAAGGTAGGAGTACAGTAACTGCAGTATACACAATGAAATCCACCAATGCAGGACATTAAGAATCCTCAACATTATTTTTTATTCTTTTAGAGCGATTTGTTTTCAAAATTATAGAGTTTAAGTTCGTCTGTGTTAAAAGATAAAATCGTAAGCCTGAAAAGCAAATATGCAGTCTATAGACTATCTTGAAGTTCCATTGTTCCAAAAATAGGCTACAATGGACCTAGGCTATGTAAGCTTTACTGTACAATGTGAAATCTTAAGGGGAGATATTGTAGAACTGTGGGTATGATATTAAGAAGTCATAGTCATAACATTTTAAGTAAAAAAAAAAATAATAATAATAAAAATAAAATAAAAAATGCACGAAAGCATTATTAATATGAAATTAATCGAAAATACAGTAGAACTTGGTTATAGCAACCTCGTTTTGTGCGACATCTCGCCTATAACGTCAAATATTCTGTGGTCCCAACTGATTTTCCATAAAGGCTGGTTCACAATAAACCGAGAATGGAAACAACGAGAACAAGAATGGAAATATTGTTAAAATAAATGTATTTAAATGTAAGCATTCAGAATAGTTAATTGTGAATGCTCACATTTAAATACATTTTAACAATATTTCTGTTCTCGTTCTTGTAGTCGTTTCCGTTCCAGGTGTATTGTGAACCAGCCTTAAGACATATGCTTTTCTACCTTGCTTATTACGACAAATGTATACCTGGCATATAATGTCGTTTTCAATCTCAGTTTGGAATACGATTTTCTAAGAACCAAAGTATTTAAGAAATATTGTGTTGAAATCTGCAACCCGGCAAATTCTTTACTGTGCCCTTCTGTCACAGATCTCTGGAATCCAGGCAGATTCCCCACCCCATTAAAACCCACCTGAATTCATACGATATTAACGGTACCTGCATACAGTCAGTTTCAACAGGAAGTTTTCACTTACTGCACACATTTTAACATAGTATGGCTACTAAAAGAAGTGAGTGATGCTTTAGAAGCAAACATGTTCTATGAAGCTAGGGGAGGGAGCAGTGAAATTGCAACTGAAATAATGAACATAAAACGTAATTTAGAAAATGTGTATTGGGCAAGTAGGAGACAACAGAGTAAAATGACTGATTACTTCACTCATAAGTAAAGAAGTTTGGTGAGTATTGAACTAACTGTTTTAATACAGAATATTTGTAATTATACGTGTATTTTATTATGTTCATAGTAGGATTAAAAGTGAACACAAAAATCTAAAATAAGCCCAATTAAGTTTGTTATTTTTCATTTTCCACCTCACTAGACTGATAATATGAACCTCTGTTACTATGACACTCGTTTATAACAACATAATTTTTAAGGTCCCTTGGATGTTGTTACCAAGTTCTACTATAAGTATGATAATTGGGCTTTTATTAAAAATTTTCTACATCTCGAATTTTCGATAACTCGAAGCATTATGCATTTCCCAAAGCACTTCAAGATATCGAAGTTCGACTGTATTTATAACTAGGACAAGAATTCACATGCAAATGCATATTCCCAAGTAACTCTACATATCTGACTCTTAACAGCCCCTACCCACCCTTTCTCTGTTTCACTTATCCCAGTGCCAAGTGTAGGTCAGCCTATACCAAATGGCCGAGGAATAAATTAATTGGTAGCTCTGTCATTTTTAAATATTTTTTAATAGTGATGACTTCTACCTCTAAGTATACAGAGATTCGTATTAGTTTACCTTTTTCTTTACTTTCATATAAAAATTTACCTCCGATTGAGGCTCTGGCTGATATGTACATCTATTATCAGGCAGTACATCTCACTTGATGTGTGTCAGAGGAAGAACAATTGTTTGAATACATATGAAGTCTGACTGGTGTAATATGTAGCTAGTCGGCAATGTACGCAATGGAGGGGAAAGGAACTGGCCATCCTACTCCATTATTTCCTGACTTAATTGCCTCATGAGTGATGCCTTATTGGTGTCATGAAGTTCAAACCTGTCTTTGGACAGTTGACTAAACAATAACTTATAAAAAGGCAGCCATTTTTGTATTATGGTGTTCGACATTTTTGACTCTTGCAGTAAATGCTGAGAAAAATGACAGAAAGATGGAAAAAGCATTATTATCTTCAACATATTCCAAGCTGTATTTTATGTCCTGTACCTTTTTCCCCTTTCTCTCTTTGTAACAACTGAAAGTTAATTTTCTTTTACCCATTTTCGGTAATATACCCTGATCTCTCACTAGCTCTCATCAATTTCACCAAACAATGAAAAACATTAAACTCAGAAGTAATTTTTCTTCTCGGCCAAGAATTTTGAAGTAAACTAAGACTTTTTACCTTCTCTTCTTTAGGAATGATAGCACACTTCTGTTTCAAGTTTTCAATTAGTTCTACATACTCTTCTGCCAAAGACTGCTGCTCATTTTCTTTGATGTCGGATATTTTCTCATTAAAATAAGTTTCTTGTACAAAAATTGAAGGACAGATTTGACCACTGCCAGAGAATTCCAGGGACTCGAAAATTTAATCATAATGTTGCTGACAACACTATCAGGTGTTACTTGACAGCGAAATCAGAAAAATTTGAATATCATTCTATCAGCAAGATTGTATCTCTTGAGTTTACTCCCACATTACACTGTTACATGCGTCTACAATAAACAGAGTGGATCACGAAAATTGAGGACATCACTTTAGAAAACAAGGATGTTTATGTGTTCTTTTATCACCCAGCATGTCCAAGAACCCCCTTCAAAAAGTCAGTTGCTGACAGAGAGTATCTACTTTGTAACTTTTAATAGTAACAGGCCACTGACATGTTATTTTCGACAAATTCAACGGCATAATCAACACATATTTTAAATGTTTTTGGTACTGGACTTTTTACATAAAATATCTTAATTAGTAAGTATGTCTGTATTTACATGATGATTTATTAAACTAATGTTTAATTATACATATATTACTACAGTATAAACCCATTTTTCATTAATTTATTCCAGTTTTAACTTTGGTGGCTATGGAATATCCAACTCCAATTTTTTTTACAGGTACCTCTCATTGAGTACTCTTTGTGAAATTTTATTAGGTCCCTCATCAGAGATATTAGGGCTCAAATTAAGAGACAACTGCAAAGTGAGTATTTTTAAACTGTTCTAATTAAAAAAAGGGGACGAGTAAAAGAACTCAAATATTTTTTGCTAAAGGTTTGAGTGTATAGCCATCTCTCACAAACTGACAACTCTGGTGTTTCATTCCTTCCCACTGCAAAAAACATTTAAAACTAATTTTTTTAATACGGTAATCAACTCTAGCCTTAACTATCAATAATTATCAGATAGAGAGAAAGGGTAAAAAGGTACAGGACATAAAATGTAGCTTGGAATGTGCTGAAAATAAGTGTTTTCCCCACCTCTGTATCATTTTTCTCAGTTGAGCTGTCACATTTACCGCAACTGTCAACAAAAGCCAAAAATGTCGAATATCGTAATACAGAAATGGCTGTCTTTTTATATGAAGGTAAAAACTAATACTAATTTCTGTCAGGTAGGGGTCATTACTACTAAAAAATAAAACACTCTTGGACCACTCTATTTGGATTTACCAATGCGTGATTTGTATGAGTGAATTCTTTTGTGGTGTATCTTGCCAAAATTATTGTAAATAGTAGAATCTGTAACAGAACACATTTCCTACCATAAGAGCCCACTTGGATCTTTTTTCTTTTAGTTGGTTATTTAACAATGCTGTATCAACTACTAGGTTATTTTAGCGTTGATGGGATTGGTATAACGAGATGATATGTGACAAGATGAGACTGAGGAATCACCATAGATTACCTGGCATTTGCCTTACGGTTGGGGAAAATCCCGGAAAAATGCCAACCCAGGTAATCAGCCCAAGTGGGAATCGAACCCGTGCCTCAGCGCAATTCTGGATCAACAGGCATGCACCTTAGCTGACTGAGCTATGCCGGTGACGACTTGGATCTTACAAACTCACGAATTTGTGCACTAAAATTATGTCCAGCAACCTCATTTGATGTTGAACTATCACTTTCAGCATTCAAAAATATCTTTGTAGATAACACACAAAATATACCAGTAAACTTAGAAAATTTGTTAGTTGTGTTCTGCAACCAGGAAAAGTAAGATAAACAAATTAAGTGTACATATTAAATATTAATAATCCGTGGCGCTACAGGCCGTGAAGGGCCTAGACCGACCAGCCGGTTGCTGGCCTCATGCCCACATGCTGAAGCAGAGGCGGACGATCATCCAACCAGAATGTAGGTATCGTGTGGTTAGCATGATGATCTCCCCAGCCGTTATAGCTGGTATTCGCAACCAGATTTCACTACCTATCGTAGCTCCCCAAGTGCATCATGATGCTGGGTGGTCACCGGTCCCATACACTGGCCGAAATTTCATGAGAAAATTTCTTCCCCCATGAGGACTCGAACCAGCACGCATTCCGTAACGCGTCCTAGGCGGGATGCCTTAGACCGCGATGCCATGGCGCGGGACACACATTAAATATTTCCTCTCTCTTTTTTATAGAGAGACTGAAGACTTACACTGCAGCCTGAGGCTTTATTGTGCACCATGAACTTAACCCAGGCTATGATATGGATGATATGTGAATTAATGATCGCAAAATGAGTTCAAGGTCCAATGTCAAAGGTTACCCAGCAATCCTGCTTCAATAGGTTGAAAAAAATCCTGGACAAAACCCCAACCAGGATTTAAATCTGGGCCTGCTCATTTCACGGTCAGATGTGCTGTTACTCATTACTCCACAGTGGCAGACTATATTGACATATTCACATTTTGTTTTTCATGAATAGAGTAAACCCTATAAAAAATTGGATTTTGCATGTTTTTACAGATTTCTTATTTTATTTTGCATATTTCAGTCTTCATTTGTTCATATAAATCCTGACCCTATTTATAACATACAAATCTAAACAGATGTCATGACTATAGCTGAATTTGAGCCAATGTTAAGCTTGTCAACAAGAATATAACTTCCTTTTGCGCATTTCAATCACTTAAATGTAAATTCAATATTGGTCTAAGTCATAATATGGAATCTCCAATTTCTTTCAAGCCAAAAAAAAATTTTACACTCACCAAAATTACCCAGAGTACCAGTGGAGCCCCGTGCAGACGTATAACAATCTTCAATACCCGCCATCTGTAGCAGCTTCTTGGGGACTGGAGCAGATACAATTCCTGTCCCGCGGGGGGCAGGAATCAGTCGTACTTGAACTGAACCACACTTGCCTGTTACCTGCAAAACAACTCATTCATGTCAGCCTTGTCAAGTAGAAGCTATGAGTTGTACTATGAATGGGACCAAATGGCATGTTACCTTGCAAGGGACAGTGTGAGGCTTGCCGATCTTGTTGCCCCAGTACCCTCGCCTCACAGGAACCACTGACAACTTTGCCAAGATTATAGCTCCACGAATTGCTGTAGCTACTTCCTTTGAGCATTTCACGCCCAATCCAATATGTCCATTGGAATCACCAATAGCTGCAATTATCAGAGAAATAACATATAGACTTGAGACAGGCTGGCTCCTAAGGCAAGATGGTGTCAACAACTGTGCTATACTCTATCCCAGAGCTTTTGGCAGTTATTATAACTAAAGTGGAAAAAACATGAAATTTCAACTATAATGTTCATCTTCTTGTTACACACAATGTGTAATGTTACACTAAAGTGCCAGTAATGTATGGTGTCTTACATACCAACAAATGCCTTGAACCTAGTCCTCTGGCCAGCTCGAGTCTGCTTTTGGACAGGCATAATCTTCAAAACTTCATCCTTAAGAAATGACCCAATGAAGAAATCAATGATCTCAAATTCCTGTAAAGTTAAACATACAAAGTTGAGAAGTGGACAGAAGAGTAATAATATTATCATTCAACTTAATTAAACTAGAAAAGATTCTAGCAAATTCAGAACCAATCAATCAGTACTTGTGTGTACTTATGCTTTGCAAAAGGCAAATATTCAATTTATAAATCCTTTAATCACAGTTTTACATGTCACAAAAACACTTTATATAAGACATTTTCTGTACTGAATGCACTGCAGCCTGAAGAGTGATGTGCTTGTCAGTGGAATTCGCAATAGTGAGAGGATTTGCCAGAGGATGACCTGAAATTCACCATATAGTTAGAGGAAATCTGGGAAAAACACAACCAAGTAATCAGCAGTGGCGTATATTGGTTAAAGGGTTTGGGCTACCGCTGATCCTTTATTACACAAAATATATCTAACAATTACTTTAATTTTAATTACTATGGTAAAACTAATAATACAAAATTATTACATTATGTTATATTATAAACTTTTTCTTTCGTAATTTCCTTGGGCTACCTCCGGTAGCCCCGGTAGCCCGCAAAATACGCCCCTGGTAATCAGTCCAACTAACATTACAGCTCATACTTCAGAAAAGTCTCCAATCTCGAATCCAACATGTTACTGTCTGAGCTATGTTAGTGGCTGTTACTTAAGACATGTCGATCACTGACTAAAGTAACTGTATTTGAGTAAATTTATTTGAAATAGGATTTCCTCTCATACAGAGGCAGGCAAAATGTAAGGAGCAATTGATGCAGCATGCATGACAATAACATGACAAGGTGAGGAGAACAAGAAAGAGTGAGACAGGCGAATTACAAGTCTGCAGTGGTGGATTGCTGTATACAAGGTCTGTGGAGGAAAAAAACGATCATCATGATACACTAACATTTAAAACAAACCCATATTTTGTCAAACAATATAATTTTTTTTTGCCAGAATTGAAGTGCAAATATTTTGCATTCTTCTCACTATACACTGAAACAAGAAACACATTATCACAATATGATGTGAAACCAAATGAAAAATCTATACAAACTAAATAATAAAGTAAACAAGAGAATATTTTGAATGACTTATCAGTTCAATCTAATGTTCTCTAATCCTATGAAGCATACTATCAAACTCTGGCTTTATTTCTGTAACATCTATTTTTAATTGTGCCAACACATGTTCATTAGACAAACGAGATCTATGCATATATTTTACTAGAGGTATTTTGTTTTTGTTCTTTCCTCTTTAATTCTTGTATAAGTGTAGTAAGTTCCATGCCTAAAAATAATTTTATTGAATTAATAACATAACTTTAAGATACTTGGAGAGAAAATAATTTATGTAATAACTTAAAGCAAACATTCTGGAAATAGTTACAATAAATAAACAGATATATATAATCGATCCATACACAATAAATTACTTAATAAAAGAAATACAAAACACCGATATTTACATACATATATAAATATGGCAATTAATATACAGTCGCGTTCATAACTGTTTTGACAATAATGTTTTTCAAAAGTGGTTTATTTACAGCATTGTTTTGCCTCTTGTACAAACTATAAACAGCACTATATATATATATATATATATATATATATATATATATATATATATATATAAACATAATAATAACACTCCTGGGACTATGTACTGTGTGTCAAAAAATAAAATTGAGAAATCGTGTTTTGACAATAACCTTTTGTACAAAAAAGAAAATTAAACGTGCTTTTTCTGAGCCTGCAACAAATATTTTGTTGCATAGCCCTGTTCTTGAATCACAGTGTTACATCTCGCAGGCATAAAAGTAATAAAGGTTGTGATTTTAGTAACATTCACCTATTTTTATTTTGGAGCAAGACAAAAAATTAAAAATTTGTTGTTCAGTGGTAGTAGCAATGACGACTGTGGTAGTACAAGATGAGTGGCAACTGGATTATTGGCCAATGTACTTCTGTGTGCTAGTTCTGGTGAGAGTGTTATTGGCAATTTATCACAAAATAATTTGCACATATAGTACCTTTGGGTATTAATAGTTCATTTAAAAAACTGGGGCCTATTATCCTCAAACCATTTACAACACACCATACTGCTAATTTCACTTCATGGAGGAGGTTGGATTTTTCAGAGCTCCAATGTCTGTTGTTTTGGGTGTTTACATAGAAATAAAAGTCTCATCCTATAACGGATATTAGAGTAAATTTCGCAATCATACACTCCATTTAAAATTGACACCTTGTTTACAGACTCCCAGGTGACAGATCTTGTAAAATTGCAAGTTTTAACTTTAATAGCTATGTAGCAATTTCAATAGAACTAATTATTCACAGTCCTGGATCAATGAACGATTTGGAACATTAACATCTGCAAATCTTTCCTGCTGTCTTCAAACTTCACAGAACAAACATTTATTATCATACACAAATACTCACTGTGCAATACTATATCTTTGTGCCATTTTAAACTAAAAAAAATTAGCCATGTAGATGCTTTACAGAAAGTGAGAATGGGTCTGCAAAGTATGCTAAGTTATTCACTGCCAATAGCAATTTTACCGCAATTCTGATCGGGAGATTAATTCCATTCTACATCCCAAGTCCACTATTACTAGTAACAGTAGTAGCAACAGTCATCATAGTGATGTCAGTATTGATAACACCAGTAGTACTATTACGTTTTCTTGAGCTATTGTGGGGTTTCAAGGATGTTTCGCTCTCCACACTAGTATGCCCTCTACAGCCTTTTCTAAGAATGTGAGCCCAAAACTAGATTGGCACTACCAGGGTGTCTACCGAAAATGTGAAATAGAAATTAGTTACTTTTTAGTTGCAACTTATTAATAATAATTACTCTTAAGCACAATGAAAAACAACCATATTTCAGGCATCTTATGATCTGTCATCAAACATGTTTCTTAAGTTCTCAGATCTTCATTTCAATGGCCGCACACCCAACTTGTTTCTCAGCAGGTTCTAGATTGATTAGACTCGCATATCAGGGTGATTCATGAAGATTGTGCAATACTCTAGAATGTGATTTCTGGTATCATTTTAATGAAAAAAGTTCATATAAACATGTCATATTTTTTAAACTGTGTTACGCCTTCCTGAATGTTAAACATAAATGTAGATATTATGAAGGTTTAAGCATTTTAATTATTAACAATGGTAGTGGGTGTATTGTAAATTCATTAAAGAACATTCACGTTATTACTCACCTGAAAAATCTATATTAAAGCCAGTTTTCAAAGACCCCCACCTTCTGCAGCAATACACGTAGCCACCCAAGTGTGAACTGTGCAAGTCGCATTCCCTAACTTCTGTTGTTCGCCGTGAATCTCCTCGGATGCTATTGTTAGACCATCGGATCTATGCCCCTTCAGCGCTGTCGTCGTTCTTGGAAAAGTTAACGCCTCTACTCACCCCATTCCACCCGTTTCTCTCCCACTACGTCAAACAGCAAGCCACGAACCTTGCTGAATAGGGATGTTGCCAAACTTCCATCAAACAGTGTCATGTCTCTTGAATATTGCTTATAATACTGTAAGGTTTATTATTACTTATTCATAATTTAATTTAAGTAGGTCTAATGACGCTGATTGACTTATGCAAAATGCTATTACTTGCTTAATAATATTTCTTTCACCACTCCGTGCTACAGTATTCATGTTGAGTTGACAACACCGGACTGCAAGTGCAAATAAACTGTCCCGCAAGAAGGCTCAAAATTGTGAGTAGTGGGGGAGAGAAAGAGAGAGGGATAGAAAAGAGAGAAATAGGAATACAGGGAGAGAAATGAATTGCCGAGGCTGAAAAGGAATTAAGGTTCAGTTTGCATATCTTATGGGGGCATAGATCCGATGGTCGGACTATAGGTGGATACACTGCACCAATTCTTCTCGCATGTTCACTCTCACACTGTACACAATGTCTTTAAACCATCCGCACAAACAACAGTCTAATGGAGTCAAATCAGGAGATCTTGCTGGCCAAGGAAAAGGACTGCCACGACCTATCCAATGTCCTGATCTCTCTTTTAAATAATTTATCACTTCCCGTGAAAAGTGAGGGGGTGCGCCATCATGCTGGAAATACATTAGTCCTTATGTATGCAATGGTATTTCCTCCAATAATGGAGGTAATTCCTCTCGCAAAAATTGCAAGTACATTTGGCTCATAAGACGACTTTGAAAATGTATGAACCAATTAAATTACTGTTAATCGGACCACACCACACACTGCAACTGAAGCGATGCTGGAAATTACGTAGCACAATCTCGTGGGGCTTTTCCTCCGACCAAACATGTGAATTATGCATATTGAAAACTCCATCGCGGGTGAACTGAGCTTCGTCACTAAACAAAATGAATCAATGCAATTCAAGATCACAATTTATCCATGCATTCATCTAGAATAGTCCTCTGGCTGAAGATGTTGAACTTGCTGTAAATGATAGGGGTACATTCCCTCACCATTCAATGTTCTCCACACCCCACTTTGAGAAACACCTAGTCATCTGGATATGCTCTTGGTACTTGTGTGTGGGCTTCGTTGTACCATATGAAGAATATTTTTGCGTTCTGCTTCATTTTTGGCAACCGCATGCTCATACGCCTTTGTAACACAGGGAACTAAACCACTATCCCTCAGTGACTCAAATGTGCGAATGAAAACATCACATGGTGGCATTCTATGATCCAGAAATTTTCTTTGATATTCATCCACAGAATTATTAGCATTCCCGTCACATAAGCCATAAACATAAATCATATCTGCATATTCAATATTGAAAAATGAAACAGCATTCTATACGCACTGAATGACAATGACCCACTACGACAGTGATCTTGCTGTGTGCCTGCCTCTATGTAAGCGATGCGAGTTATCTCTAACCCTGACCCCTGATGTCACGAGACTTTGTGTCGCCTATATCAGCTGTACTGTAACACTCATAGCACAGGTGACATCCAGAGAGAGACAAATTCACAAGATTGCATGTTACGATAGAAAGAAACGTGATTTTATCTAAAACTATTCAAAATCGGATATAGTATATACAAACGTTTTTCATCAGAATGATGTCAGAAATCACATCCTAGAGTATTGCACCATCTTCGACAATCACTCTAATCACCACAGTTGAGGCAGCAGCACCAAGATTAAATATGTAAAGCGGAACAACATGCATAATTTCGTTACCCAGAATCAGTCGAGTCTTTTAAAATCATTAGATTTCATTACTAATTGCTTAAATCAGTTACTTTTTGAGTACTTTCGTTACTAGTAGAACAATGAATTTACTTACATTCGTTTTATTCATTTACAACAGAGAACACAATCTAGTTTTACTTATAATAGATCTTTATAACTTCTGACAGTATATGGTATGGTTTATTGACATTTCTGGCTTTCAGTAGAGGCCGTTATAGGATCATATACACGTAAAATGCTCTCATATAATTATATATGATGAAACTATTTCTGGCATAAGTGCCAATGGTGTATGGGTGAAGTGGAGTGACTGATTTGATTTATTCCAGTGTAGGTCTAGTGACTGATTTATTCTGGTAATTTGTACTATTACTTATTATTTGTTTTGTGGGGAATTAGGGAGTAGGAAGGATAAACTGTTTATGTATGATGTATATTTCATTTTACACATACAGTATATACGTATATATACACTTTTTTATTAAGTTTTTTAAGTTTCCCTTTCTGGGCACAAGTGTCTGAGTGGTTATGGAGTCTTTCATGGGGCAAAGCTATTTTACTGACCTGTCTCACTGTTGCTGTCATGTGTTCTCTCAGACAGTAATTAAATTTCCAATATGTGGTCGTGGTTTGTTTGTGTGTATTTTAGTTTGGTAGTCAGGGCTGGTGGTAGTTGTAGAGGAATTTTTCCAGTGTTGTTTTGTTTTTGTGTTCGGTGGGTTTGCGAAGATGTATGAAGGTGAATCGGAAAGTAACGCACAATAATTATTTTCTACACTGGTATTGCAGCTGAGATGTTGACATTTCACCGAGATATAGTTTGAAGTTTTCACTACAGACACAATTTGTTTTGCATGTGCAGTTCCAGCGAGAGAAGCGTGAACTACACAACAAAGATGGCGCGCATGTTACTGTCGTCAACTTGTGAATAGCAGGGAAGTGTTGTGCGATTTTTGTGGTCTAAAGGACATAACCCAAGTGAAATTCAGAGGGACATGTGTGGCGTGTACAGGGAAGACTGTATGGACCATATTAACATCTCATCTCCAGATGTGCATTCTTCGCAGACAGCCTTGAGAACCTTTGTGATTCGCCATGTTCCAGGCGGCTGGTGACAGCTGCAACCCAGCAGAATGTCACAGGTATTAAGACGGCAATTCTGAACGACCAGCAAATCCAACTGTGAACCTTATCTCAGCAGTTCAACATTTCGTATGGTGCGGTGTACGATATCGTGCATGACACATTGAAATTTCATAAAGTTAGTGCTCGCTGGGTGCCCAAGAACGTGACAGACGACCACAAGGGCCAGCAAATGATGACATGCTTGGACCACTTGAGGCGTTATGTTGCAGAAGGGCATGACTTCCTAAAAGAAATTGTCACTGGTGATGAGTCCTGGGCATACCACTACACGCCCGAAACAAAGCAGACCACTATGGAGTGGGAAATATACCAAGTTGTATGGACATTTTTTGATCCTGCAGACCGTCCCCAACAACTGTGAAAAGGACGACACTTATACCTCTTACACCCTGTATATGCAAGGCATAACAAAAGCAACAAACCTAACCTAAGCTTTCACTGATTCTCGACCTTACGAAAACTCTGAATCTACCAAAAACATAAAGTTCAGTAGTTCATTTTGACAAGAATTCTTCTTTTCTGGGCTCTGAATTTTGGTTGGGTCATTGGGGGGGGGGGGGGGTTGAGTGAGGAAGATAGAGGGGGAGTATGCATAGGGATTGAACCAATGCTTTGCATAGGTGGATGAGGATTTCGGTTATACAGCCTGGTCAATTGACATCACTTTGGTAGATTATTGCTCTGGTGGCTGTTATTTTTCCTCTAGGTTTCTTTAGCTACTTTGGTCCAGGAGAGTTTGGAGGTGAGGGAATTCCTAGATATGTGAAATTTCGCCGGAGTTGAAGTTCAATGCGTGCTACTGTGACTGGGTTGTTCTGGAGGACCTGAATTCGGAGTTTTGGACAGACGATGCATTGCACACATTGTATTGTAACGGAAGTAAATAGTCAACAAATACCAATGGAGACTGTAGCAGACAGTTCCCTATTTATTCAGTCAAGAGATTATATGGAAGATGAAAGTCATAATGGAATGAGAATGGCATGGAAAACCAAAGTACTGTATTAGAAGGAAATCCACACTCTAACCTCTTAATCCAATATACATCTCATAGAAGCTGTTGTGGACAGAATTGGTAGGAAACTTTTGCTGATTATGATATAGTTCGCCATGGTAGTAGTAATGATGCACAGATATTAGGAAACTTTGGAAGTGGTTGACCAAATGAATTTCAATGTCCAGAGAAATTATTGTACACATGTGCAGACTTATGGAAGTTAGAGAAGAGTTGTATGTTAGGCAACATTGCTAAGCATGTGAATTAACAGATAAATTAGGACACATGCAGAATAAATGGATACAACGAAAATTCCATAAATGTTTTCATGTTATGTCCTTTTACGAGTATTACTGCTTGACCTGAAAACAAAACTTATGTCCCATCTCTTTTGGTTTGAGGAGACCAAGGCTGTATGTAGAACTGTTCACTTGCAAAGTATAATGTTACTCTATCTTTGAAATGCAAGAATGGAGTGATGGAACAATTTATAAATAAAATAGATCTTGCACCACTGTGTAAAAATGAAAATATATATAGTTTATTCAATGAGGAGCTGCTCAAGACAAGGATGCTGCTGTGTCCGAAATGTTATATCATCCTTCACATCATACCAAGATGGAAAAGCACATTCGAGAAATTTTTGTGCAAGAGAGAGTACAGAAGATTTTAACAATATGTATTTAAGAACATGTCTTGAAACACAAAGAGCTTCTTGCACAAGTGCTCTTGATAACGCACAGTACTGTGCACAAGTTTCCTTATGGCCATCACTACATTAGTGAGTACAGTAGCCGACTGGTTCAGTTCTGTGAAGTATGCACTATCTGTGGCAAGGGTATGCAACAATAGAGAGAGAAAATAGGCAGACCTGGCCATGCCGTTCAAATAGACAGAGACAAGATCAACAGGCGGCAGAAATTCTATTGCAGTTGTATAGTAAGAAATTTAATTCTTAGAATGATCAACATGATAACAAATATGAGAACAGCTATACATCATGAATAGAGCCAGGATTTCCATGCATTATCAAATCTTAAAACATACATGCATTCATGCACTATAATATGACAAAACATGCACAATGAAGTGGAAAAATGGTAAAAATATGCATTATCAAAATTGAGTTCAACATTGTTATATTTTTATTTTATTTTGAAACAATGTACTACAACTAGATCCGGTTTCTTCAACCTTTGTTAAATTATAAGTGTGTTATTCCATTTTGACTGCAAATTTAACAGTTGAAGCATTTCTTCAATTACTGTCACTAGCATTAACAGGCTGTTAAAACCCATGTTAATTTAACTGCCCAATTTCATGCAGTTAAATCATTTAACTCTGTTAGTAAAGAAAGTATTAAATATGGCTGGTGCGTTAGATGCTGAACTTTTATATCTTAATTACTTAGAAATTAGTTCCACAATTTCTTTTTGTTAGAATGTTTTCCATTTCACAACAGCAATATCAATACGCCGGCTGCTCCATGCTACTGTGATGCACACACGACAGAAAGAAGTATAAATCAAACCTGAGACAATAGAAAAACTTCTATCCTCTCTGGATCAAACAACAGAAACAAGCGAGAATTGCAATTGTCAGAGTTCAGAAAACAGAATTGAGCCTGTACTTGGTTGTAGGTTAGGATTAAACTCTAGAATCTCTGGTCTTAATAGAGAGTTAACAAACAGAATGTTAAAATGTGAAATATGAAGTAGAAGAAACACAATATTTTAACAGTAATTTATACTTTTAACTTACAGTTAATTAACACTATGTTAGATGCATTTTAACAAAGACTGAAGAAACCAGGCCCTAATCTCACAGGAGCTAGAGGCCTAGTAACACTTCATAATTCAACACAAAAGTAGCCTGGTTCTGAAAGAAAAGAATAGTGGTAGGGGAACTTATGCCCACTTTCACCGCTTCTCACATGGCAGCTCCTCTGTTTATTGTATGCTGTCTTTCTTTACTCACTGCCCCAGTGGCACAATCCCTTATATGTGATCAGGGCTAAAACAAACTTATGCCTACCAAAATTCAATGTGCATTCGATACTCACATTTCAAAAATTACACCTATTAACTAGCTCACTTCCGCCAAAATTAGCTGTGCATTCAACAACCCTCACGTGGTAGCAATTACACCAATAACAAATTTTAAATGACTGTACTTAGCATAATACAACACTCACTTGTGAAAATAACACTACTGGAGACCCAAACTCACCTCACTCGCTTCTTCATTTGCAGAGTTACTCCCTACTGAAATTAAGTAGATTAATTTTCCACCTTATCAGCTTGTGCTGTCGTGGATGTGTGGTCTAAATCGTTACTCATTACTCATAGTGTGTGTTCCGTAAGCAACTTCAATGGATCGGATCCCACCACAAGTGAAAAAATAAGAGAGGAAAAAAGAGTGTGATGATGATGATGAGAGAGAGAGACAGAACGTAGTTCTATTTTTGTGTCCTAGATGGTGTTTTCAGTTTCACTTTTCTCCGCTAGGTATCACTCTGCCCTAAACTCCTATTTTCTAGTGGAGGGATAGTGAGCGGAACTTTTCTGTTCTGTTCTTTTCAGATTTTCCCCAAAAGTATACTGAATTACAGTTTCCAATGATGGTGCTTCTGGCTTCTTTTCTTTCAATATTTTGCCCTCCAACCTGTAACAGGAGTTGAGGGGGTTGAAAATTTTAGTGTAACAAAGGGAGTCCAAAGACTATATGTCAGGTAGAATGCCACGAAACTATATTACACTAGTTTAGCCGAAACATTTTGTGGAGATGCAGTTGATCATATATGGAAGCTATAACAAAAGTCTAAACTAATCAAACCTAATCTGTCACACATCTGTATACGCACGTCTATAAGCAGAGTATGAAGGGAACTACATCAGCACTAGTTTAGCCCAAGCTACCTATGCAGCTAAACAATGAGCCAATGTGATAGTCTCCAGTTTACCAAAGTCATGACATAAGGTTTGTTTCTATACATTGCTAAACGAGTGCAGAACGCCCAGATTCACGTGAGCGAACTCCTCCATATTTATTATGAAAATTTTAATTAAAGTAGTTCACATTAGCAAGCACATTATTGGAAACTTGGTGAAACAAACCTTTACACAAAACTTTTTTCTCACTGTAACAGAACTTACGAAATGCAACTACATGGTCCACTTTCAAGGTTTGACCATGCTGACTTCAGTAATTTCCAAGGAATGCCGGACATTCTTCTTTCTCACATAGGACTAGGCATTAATCTTCACTAAAAGGTACGGTAGGCCTACACTACTTTAAAAAATACTGCAAATAGCCTATGTTACAACTCTTATCCAAATCTAGGCTAGACTAAACTAGTGTTTGTGAGATGAGAACAATCTTTCGTTGGATATAATAGATTCGTTCCAACAAGTCAGGAACCATCCGTAACTATCATGAGCATGTGCAGTACAGAAAAAGTGTTCCAACACACTCCAAACCAGTTCTGAACTGGAAACATGTAGGCCTACTGCAGTCAGACATTCCAACAAACTTTTGACACGGGTCCAGAATAGTCAGAAGTAGTCAGCGGACTGAGACATGTACTGATGAATGCATCTCTCACACATCCACATAGGCTTACCGACGTCTTCTGGATACTAAAGAAGACTATTCATATCAATGAGATTAAGATGAAAAGTGACAGTGCAGACGAATAATAAAATTAGAGATGTACTTAGTTTAAATTTTCGCCAAAAAGAAAGAGAATGAAAATTATTTCGGTATTGAAATAGTTAATTACAATTTCAACATGCAACTTTGATTAAAAGTATAATAAATAACGTATATAAGTTAATAAGAGAAAATTTTAGAACATGGATTGCACCTACCAAATTATGTCTTAAAATACTAAAAAGAGCAGATTTGTCTGCGTTTGTTGAATGCGCATCATATTTACGAAAAGGCACTTTTCAGTGCCAATAATTTATTTTGTGTGCACAAGGTTGGAATTTTGAAGTAAGAGGAAAAGGGTGCAATCTATGTTCTGGAGTTTATCCGTTAATAATAAAAAACTACTTTTAGATGACAGTCTCCCAGTAAACGACATCGAATTAGGGGAATTCTTGCCTTCCATATTTTTTGTTATCTTTTTATAGAATATTATCGAAAGTCTATTTTCTGCAATTTGAATTAGCTGCAAAACGATAATAATTAAGCAGCCCGTTCTTAGCAAAGATAATCACAGCTAAAGCATCTCTGGATTTAGTACAAAATGATCCGAAAAAGTGTTCCAACATCATCCAGTTCTGTTTCAATCCCGTAGCAGATACCCAACCAGCGCATGCACATAAGATGATCCATGGTTCATTCCAACAAGCGGTTCACGGATCAGTTCATGTACGGTTCCTGTACCATCTTATGCGCATGCACTAGTTGAGCATCTGCTATGGGATTGAAACTGGACTGGACGCTGTTGGAACGCTTTCACGGACCGTTATGTACTAAATCCAGAGATGCTGTAACTGTGATCATCTTTGCTAAGAACGAGATGCTTAATTATTATCGTTTCGCAGCCAATTCTATTTGCAGAAAATAGAATTTCGATAATTTTTTATAAAAAGATGACAAAAAAATATGGGAGGCAAGAATTCCGCTAATTCAATGTCGTGTACCGGGGGACTCTCATCTAAAAATAGTTCTTTTCTTTAATTATTAATTTATGTACGTTATTTATTATACTTTTAAGCAATGTTGCATGTTGAAATTGTAATTAACTACCTATTTCAATACGCAAATAATTTTAATTATCTTTCTTTTTGGCGAAAAATTAAATTAAATCTCTAGTTTTATTATTCGTCTGCACTGTCACTTTTCATCTTAACCCCACTGAGTGAACAGTCAATCATGTTTTCTTCAGTATCCAGGAAACATTGGTGAGCTTATGCGCATGCGTGTCTTGCTTAGTCTACTCATCAGGTTCGTTCCAACAAGCGCTTCATGGATCAGTTCATGTACGGTTCCTGTACCATCTTATGCGCATGCGCTAATTGAGCATCTGCTATGGGATTGAAACTGGACTGGACGCTGCTGGAACGCTTTCGCGGATCGTTATGTACTAAATCCAGAGATGCTATAACTGTGATCATCTTTGCTAAGAACGGGATGCTTAATATTATCGTTTCGCAGTTAATTCTAATTGCAGAAAATAGAATTTCGATCATTTTCTATAAAAAGATGACAAAAAATATGGAAGGCAAGAATTCCGCTAATTCAATGTCGTGTATTGGGGGATTCTCATCTAAAAATAAATCTTTTTTTAAATTATTATTTATTATACTTTTAATCAAAGCTGCATGTTGAAATAATTGTAATTAACTACTTCAATACCCAAATAATTTCCATTCCCTTTTTGGCGAAAATTTAAATTAAATCTCAAGTTTTATTATTCGTCTGCACTGTCACTTTTCATCATAACCTCACTGATGTGAACAGTAGATCATGTCTTTCTTCAGTATCCAGGAGACGTTGGTAAGCTTGTGCATGCACATCTCGTGTACTCTTCCGTACATGCCTCAATCCACGGACTACTTCTGACCGTTCCGAACCCATATCAAATTTGTTTGAATGCCCGACTGCAGTATATGTTTCCGGTTCAGGACTGGTTCGTATTGTGTTGGAACGCTTTTTCTGTACTGCGCAGCATGCTCACGATAGTTACGGACGGTTCCTGGAACGAACCTATAAGTACATGCCTCAATCCGCTACTTCTGACCGTTTCGGACCCGTGTCAAAAGTTTGTTGGAATGCCCGACTGCAGTACACGTTTCCGATTCAGAACTGGTTTGGAGTGTGTTAGAACGCTTTTTCTGTACTGCGCATGCTCACGATAATTACGGCCGGTTCTTGACTGTTGTTGGAACAAACCTATGAACTGATACATGAACCACTTGTTGGAACTAACCTAATACTGGCTGAAACTCTGGACTGGAACCACTATGGTTACCTAAGAAAGTACGTACGGTCTGCAGAGTAGTACTAAAGGCTACCTGTAACATACACTACCTTAATTGGCAACGAAAAGAGATAAATCTCTTCCAGAGTTCGAATCTTTCCGTCTCTGACTAGACGTCCCAATTTGGTTATTGGGATCCATTCTTTCTCAGCTTCCTTTCCACGGCCCCTTCCACGTCCACGTCCACGACCGCGTCCTCTCTGCCCACCACGACCACCTCGAGATCCAAAGCCGCCTCGAAATGCACCTCGTCCACCGGCTGGAGCAGCGTCCGCCATTTTCTAATTTTAAATACATTTCTTGTAAGGTACATAAAAGACAATGACACAATCAGTGGTGATATTCGGTCAGTTCGCACCGGTTCGGACTAACCGGTTGTTAAATTATTTCTAGGTAATATTTGCAATTACCATGAACATATACCTACCTACCGTATATGTTTAACACAGGTACACATGAGAAAACTGCTTGCTAAACTTTTTGAATATCACCACTGCTTACAATACTTCTACATTTACCCAGTAATTGAAATGGTGGTGCATATGAATATTTGTGGGCATATTTAGCAACATCTTCCCTCATACATTATACATTGCAACATCTGCACGCAAAATACAAAATATTCTAATCAACATAATTTCTAAAAAATTATACATACACACAAATTATATTCAGCTACATATAAGCTTAAGATCCAATTATACAACACAATGTACTCAGTCCGTAATTTTCTTTACTTAAATCTGAAAGAGTAAATTTAAGAGAATTACTTACACGTGGTTATTCCAATTAGATAGAAACGTTAAGAAAGATTTCGGACGATAGATGGCAGTTGTGTTCAGAAGTCACAATGCTAGTCAAACAGTCCTATTTAAAGTGCACAGAACAAAATAAGACATTATTCTGGCATACTGTATATTAAAATAATTTCTTGCTATTATATAATATTTAATAATACTGTCCAGCAAAAGTGCCACTGTTGCATTTATTTAGTAACGTTTGCCGCCGAAATGATCTTTTCTAAGGCATTGTATAGGTTTTTGTTGTTGCTTGGGATGTGACAAACGGTTATTTTTTGTAACTGTTATACCTGTCAGCGTCACTTTCGATTAACGGTTACAAGTAACGTATATTTATCCATGGATATCGTTTTATCCTCTCAGATAAAGTCCGAAATTTAATTGCTGTTTCTTAAAAACTTGAATCACAGTCGCGAAGCTCAATACGCAGTAAATATGCAAACATTAGGTAGTTGCTCACCACTAGGATCGCTAATATCGCTTCATTACAGCCAAAGCAAAATAGTAACCGTCACAGTCTACTATATACAGTCGCGATGCGCAATATGTAGTAAAAATGCAAACATTGGGTAGTTGCCCACCACTAGGATCGCTACTATCGCCTCATCATCGCAGATCTCTCTCCTAGCAGACGACAAAATATGTTACGCTTTCGTTGTCATGTTCTTTTGGAAAAATTAACACCTTCCTTCCATTATTGAAATATTAAATGCATAAAGTTAATTTATTATTTTAATGAAGTATATTAAATTCCACCATAAACTCGAAGATACCTGCAAGAAATAAGTTAATATAATTTTGTTTGTGCAAAACGAACTGAAATTTACAATAATAGCTTCACTCATTCAAGATTATAACGATAATGAACTATGAAACCAATAAATATTAATTTTCATTTCCCTTTACAACAATAATAATGGAAATATGAATTAATGGAGTAACTTACGTCTACCGGTACTTGTAGTGTAGGCTTACGTAGTTAACAAAGTGGGATGAGGTTAAGCAATAATAATCACACCAGAATTGGAAATAAAACGTGATCAATAAATTTTATTGTAACAGACTTTTTCTACTTCTCTAGTAAAGAAACAAATAAAAATAACAACAAAATTAACAGCTATAATTAAAAACATATGCTTTGAAGAAAAAAGTAGGCCTAAGCAATAATAATCCCACCAGAATTTAAAATAAAACGTGATCAATAAATTTCATTAAAACAAACTTAATTTTTCTACATCTTTAGTAAAATAACACATAAAAATAATAACAAAATTAATAGCTACAATTAAAAATATATCCTCTGAAAAAAAAGTAGACCTAACCTTTATTTCTCTGGAAATTTAGCAGCCTAAGTGACAGAACTTTAACCGGTATCTAATGTCCTTTCGGTTAGATTGAAACATTTCATTGTGAAATTTAAGGATATAATGTATTCTAATAGTCACAAAGAACTTCAAAATTAAGAGTTTTGTTTCTGCACAGCATTCTTGTGGAAACCCAGGTACCTTTCTGAATCTTTCGGAAATCGGAAAAAGGATAACTCTGGCCTCTTTCTCTTACTGTTGCTACAATTTATAGCACTACAAACGTCTCCTCCTTGTCCCATATTATTATTCCAATTATTATATTTTAGCCATTAACATTTTCATTACAACCAATAACGAACATTTCACAAGCATTAATGTGAAATACGCAACGAGCTAGCACTCGATAGAAATACGACACAGTCCAAAGTCGACCATGGACAGTCTATTGTTTCTAGTTGCTAACCGCTTGGAGCGCTTTATCACGAGATTTGCAAAAAAAACACCTCAAGCTTCGCGACTGTATATAGTAGACTGTGGTACCGTCACAGCACCCTCAAAACTCAAAAACTTCGTGACTGTATATAGTAGACTGTGCTAGAATATCGAAAGAACAGGTTTAGTTGGAAAACGAATATGGCGACATGGTTTCAGCCACATTTCTCACATTTGTGATTGATGTCAATGTAGTTATGAAAGGCCTCAATATGTCACATATTTACTGATTTCTTTATGTTTTTGCTGCTGTTATAGTTACATTTGAAAGTTAAAATACTTATTTATTTGTGGTGCTATTAGTGTAATGAAGTGTTTGTGATTTCAGACTAAATTCACGTCTTCGTGTAGTGACATCGTCTTCTATACATACACAGACCATAACAACTGCACCTAATGTACACATTGCAAATTTTTACTTCATTTTTAATTGAATACTAAAACAATAATCTTCTAATACTGGAACATTGTGAGATGTAACACACTAATATCTACCTATGAAATTGTTATGAACAAGAATTTTCAGATTGGTGGCATAAATTTTCATCTTCAACATAATGAATTTGATATCAAGAGATTTATTTATTTAGTTATTTATTTATTTTTCATAGTTTACCCAACAACAATAAGGGTAAACTACTTACAAATAACAAAAAGGTAGCAATTAAAAAAATAAAAGCTTATACAAATTAATCTAAACTAAATTGCATATAGATTGGGCTTTTTGTACTATGGCAGATATAAATGTACTTCTAAAACTAAAAATATCACAATTGTTAAAATACTTATTATAATAGTAACAACTTCTATATATGGTATTGTTTGTACTGTAATTTGTCCGGGGATACCTTAAAAAATGTTTTATTAATTCTATTACTATAATTAGGAACTTCAAATTCGACTAGAGTGATTCATTGATTACAATTACATTCATTTACAATTGAATGAAGGAACATGACGTCGTAAATAACCTTACGTAATTTTAAAGTATTATAATTGTACACTTTCATAAGCATAGTATATGGAACATAATTTTCATGTAGTGGATATTTGCCATTTTGTCTATAATAAAGTAACCTAAGATTTTTTTTTTATATTTTCAATTAATGTATTGTAAATTTATTCCAACTCAACAATGTAACTTTTATTATTTCAACAGTAATAATCACTTTCTACAATTTAATTCTACTCCCGTCAACAATGGGATTTGCACTCCACACGACAATGACAATTTACTTGGATTATTGAGAACAACAATGAACTGTTAATTTTAACTAATGTTCACAAAGCACTATTTACAAATCAGAACTGTCGGTTCTCAGTTCACAGTTCGTTTGCCTTGGCTAGTTCTTCTAGCTCAGTCACTCGAGTTCACAGTATCTCGAACCCCAGACCTTCAGACACAATCCGCTGAACTTCGAACTCAGCACTATCGAATAATCTGGATTTCTCTCCTCTCTGCCGCGGTCGCTCTCTCCCCTCTCTACGCCAGGAATGAATTGAATTAACAGTCCACGCACAAACAATTATATTATTTCAAACCATGATACGTGATCAGGGCCATGATTCAGTTGTAAGGAGCAGAAAGAATTACGTTTATTCCCAGCTTCTGAAACTTGTAGATTAACTGCGTGAGAAATTCTTCTAGGATTCTAAAGTAAAATTAATAAGAACCATATACACTTACTGTACGGCATAAAAATATAAAATAAATTACGCAAAACCCGTTTTCTGATGTGTTATCATATGTCGTGTGCACACTTTTAACTTGCCTGCCGCTAGAGGACTACTGTCGCGCCAGCTGTCAAATGTTGGCATATTTTATACGTATGAGTTGCGCGACTGTATATATTAGACTGTGTTGCAACTCAGTCAAAGAGGTCGTAAGACATCTAGTAATCCCGAAAGAACATCAAAATGTGATCGACAAAAACGCAAAGAACGTTATGAATATCAAAAGACGCAATTTCTTTTCTACAACCAACGACGGAAAGCTGTGAGAAATGTATTGAATGATAAACACGAGATATGTGAAATTAACACAAATACAATCTATGATCATTTCTCTTCTTTGCTGTCTATGCCTAACAACCATCTGCGCCATGAATATCCTTGCCCCACAGAAACCGAGCAAGTGTTATCTGAAGAACTAGAGAACACTGTAATAACCAAACAAGAAGTAAGTTAATTGATGCTATCAGAGGAATAGCTGTTGATACTGCTCCCTGTCCCGATAGAGTACTTGTCCGTACACTTAAAGATGATTCTTGTTACGATAGTATTGCTCGCATTGCGACATTCATGCTGTCCCAAACTATAGTCCCAAAATTCCTTCAATGTGCAAGAACAGTACTAATTTTTAAAGGCGGTGATAAGTCAGATCCAAATAATTGGAGACCAATAACGATCTGATCAGTTTTAAGAAGAGCCCTAGAGCGAATACTGGATAGACGATTACGATCTTTTGTTAATTTCTCAGAACATCAGAGAGGATTCACAAATTCTTCTGGCTGTCTTATAAATATTTCTATACTGGAATCCATTCTCTCCTCAGCAAAACGTAAAAAAAAAAAAGATCTTGTCTTAGTATTTCTTGATATAAGCACGGTCTTCGATAGCACTGGCCATAGTCATCTGGAGAAACATTGTCTTCCCTAAACATACCTTCCAAATTATCTAACCTCATCATTATCTTGCAAAATGGAAATTCCACAAAAATCGAGACTAATCACCAAACGACGAAGCCTGTCATTATCAGAAAAGAGTTTTACAAGATTCGCCCCTCTCTCCTTCATTGTATAATTTATATATAGATCATATCTTGAGAGATTTGTCATCTAATGAGAATTTATAAGAGTTTGGATATTCTTTAATGCCTGACCTCCCAAATATAAATATAATGGCATTCGCTGACGACATTATCATTTTGGGTAAAGATGTAGACAGTGCTAAAAATCTCACTAGCCAGGCTATTTCCAAGTTTGGAGAAATTGAATTACAAATTAGTCTAAGCAAATCCAAAGTCTTGTCTATTAAAAATGGAGCTCTTGAATATAGAGCTTTAACTTTAACTTCGGGTCAATCGATACCATCCATAACTCCAGAAGCAACCATTAAATATCTTGGTGTCAATTACAGTTCTACAATGGTTTTCGATCCTAGAGCAACAATGGACAAACTCAAACAAAAGCTGGAAGCCATAGCAACATCATCTCTCTTACAGTCATACCAAAAGTTTCTCGTCATATCCACCTTTATGTCCTTCACTTATTTACACCTTTCAAACGACTCCGATGAAGAGAATTCCTTCAAAGTGTCTTCTCTGATGCTGACATTCTGATTAGAACTACAGTATTTTACCTAGTTCCTCGCTTCACACTTTTAGCATCCCACCACAACCGTGATACACGTTCACAGCATAACTATGTTCTATCAATTCCACTCCATCAAACATCTCTCTACTCTGCTTCCTTCACAATACACACAGCTCGTTCCTGGAATTCCTTGTCACAGGAAATCAGGAGCAGTCGGAGTCTAAAATCTTTTAAGTACACTCTACTTAGAAATGTCTTTAATGAACAGAACTAGACTCTTGCGGAAGTTTCTAAATAGTCTTAAATGACCAAGTTGTTATTTTTTTTCTTTTCTTTTTTTTATTATCTTCATATATTACTTAATCATTTGTGTTTGTATGCCATTTAGTAGGACTTTGGTAATCAACATTTTATGTCTTGTCACCCATATGTTTATTTTATTTCATTGGGTTATTTTACGACGCTGTATCAACATCTTAGGTTATTTAGCATCTGAATGAAATGAAGGTGATAATGCCGGTGAAATGAGTCCGGGGTCCAGCGCCGAAAGTTACCCAGCATTTGCTCGTATTGGGTTGAGGGAAAACCCCGGAAAAAACCTTAACCAGGTAACTTGTCCCGACCGGGATTCGAACCCGGGCCACCTGGTTTCGCGGCCAGACGCGCTGACCGATACTCCACAGGTGTGGACGTCACCCATATGTATTCTCCAATTAGTATATTAACTGAATAATATATCTCAAGTAAATTAATCGTCCAATTTGTCTCGGGAATTTTAGATCTTATGAATTGTGTGTTTGTGTGTGTGTGTGTGTTCCCCTTATGTTATGTAACTGATTTTGATTATGTGTAATTTTCTACTTTATTTTATATATTATGTAACTGATCTTGAAAATTTGTAATTTTATATTGTGTAACTGATCTTGTCTATTGTAATTTCCTACTATATTTTATGTAATTTCTAAGGTATTTTCTTTTGTGTTGTTTTGTAATCAAATTTTGTATCTCATGTATTTTATTGAAACCTGGTTGAGTGGAAGAGAAGGCCTCATGGCCTTAACTCTGCCAGGCAAAATAAACCTACTACTACTACTACTACTACTACTACTACTACTACTACTACTACTACTACTACTACTACTACAGTAAAAGAAATTTTAAATCTTCCATCCGACACTCCAGACAATATGCTTTACTCACCTAAGAAGTACAAAGGACTTGGTCTTTCTAAAGCAAGATGGGAAGCTTTTCTACAGTTTATCAACGCTTGCAAATTGCTTGCAAAGACAAACAACATATATGTTTCAAATACACGTGATTTGATCAATGAAATACAAGCAAGTCTGGATAAACTTGGATTGGCAAATATTGACTCCTCCGATCAGATAAACGTACCATCTTTACGAAAACTCCTACGAGACAAAGAATTTGATTCCTGGTGTACGTTGCCTCAGACAGGAAAGGGAGTCATTCTATACAAAGAATACACGCCTGGTAATAAATGGCTACCTAAACCGAATGGATTGACCAGCAGCGAATGGAAGCACGCTATTAAGATGACTGCCAATGTCTGTCCAGTACGTGCTCTAATAGGTAGGTCTCAGAATGGAACCCATTGCCGAAATTGTTGGAGTGAGAAAGAAACACTTGCTCACATTCTGGGAGCCTGTCCTCATAGAAAACTACTGAGAAATAGTCGTCACCACAAGATTCGATCCCTCCTAGCATCAGCCCTACGAGGAAAAGACTACCAAGTAGAGGAGGAGGTCCATGGTTTGTCCACAAATGGATCTACAAGGCGCATTGACATCATCGATATCCCGACAAGATCAACAAGCGGATTCATAATTGATCCAACTATAAGGATGGAAACGTGCGAAAATCAACCTACTGAGGTACATCAGGAAAAATGCGACATATACGACCCCACTATACCATATTATAAGGAAAAATATCATCTAACATCGATCGAAGTTATTGGATTACTGATTGGGGCTAGAGGGACCATCACAAAAAGATTCGCGCATTTTTGCAAGCAGTTTGGTCTAGGACAAACTCTTGCCACTGAAGTATCTCTGTCTGTAGTAAAGGGATCTATAAAAATCCTAAGAAACCATCTCTCCACGTAAATAGATTGATCTCTTCCTATGGCGATCTGCTCACTTAAGTTGGGTCTTGCAACTAGTGCTAAATAGACGACTGTGATCATTTGATAGCAATTGGATACCGTACTAGGAAATTTTATGTTTCTTCTGGAATTAATGATCTTTTGTTTAGTCGTTTTCAATTATTTATAATTGTGTTATTTATTTTTCTTTCCCTTCTCCATTGTTTTTTTTTATTATAGTTGTGTACCTACCATTTATTAAAAAAAAACAACAATTTTTTTGTAAGCTTTGTCTTCTAGGCAGCCTTCACTTGGAGGAAGCTGAATACAATTCAGAATAATATCACAGTCTAGTATATACAGTCGCGAAGCTTGGGGTGATTTTTTGCATTTCTCGCGATAGTTGCTAGCCGCTTGGAGCGCTGTGTGTACTAGGAATAATAGACTGTGTCACCAGCGAATAGGGATTATAAAGAATGGACACTGAGCGAATTTTCCTGTATTTTGTTTCTCTGTGCGTCAGCGTATAGTTCCAATTTCAAGCGCTAGAGGTTAGTGTAATCGAGCATACGCTAAGATAATAATTGATACCAGATCACCTCAATCTCTTCTCCGAAGATATCTACTATAAACAATCTGTAAAATACCTCGGCGTCACACTTGATAAACAACTTCGATTTCATCACCATGTTGAAGCAGCTCGTAACAAAACATTAGCCAGATTCATTCATCTATATCCATTGTTGAAGTCATCTTACATCAGACTTCCCTTGAAAAAAATCCTTTACACTTCTGTTATAAGATCTCAAATGACCTATGGCTGCGAAATCTTGAGCAATGCAAAATTCCAAATTATCAGACGTCTTCATGCTATACAGAGAAAAGTATCCCTATCACTGGTGCAGACTATAGAACCACCAATAAAAGAGTTGAGACCGTTGCTTACGAGATTATACAAGCTGGCGCATAGCACGATCGAGAGTCTCTGAGAGTCATGACAATTTCTGCCGCTAGGTTCGCCTCGCTGCACTAAGAAATGATGAATAGTTCCATTACTAAACATTGTGTATCGCGAAAATAGTTTGATTAATTGTGCATTATTGATCGAGTACGAAAATTATAGTAAGTAAGTAAATAAGTAAGTAAGTAAATAAATAAATAATTACTACAATTATTCGTTGTGATAGAGTACAATTATCACTGCATGGTATACCGAAAATTTTACTTTATGTTTTCATTAAATTGACATGTCATGAGTGACGACAGAAAACAGCTCAGGGGAGAGAGATTCAGACATTACTATAAAAAAAATGAAATGGGGATCGGGGAGAGCAGATGCGCACGTGCCTATGATCGGCAAATTCTAAACAATATTATCCCTGATATTCCTGAGATATTTGTTTATGTTTTGGGAAATGGTCAAATTCGAAAACCATTTATAATCACATATATTGCAGTCTAACTTCCTAATTAATTTAATTCTAACTCCTAATTTAAAAACCGTTTACACACACTAAAGATCCTGCGCTGTGGCGTCGTGGTCTAAGGCATCCTGCGTAGGACTCGCGTTACGGAATGCGCGCTGGTTCGAGTCCTCATGGGGGAAGAAATTTTCTCATGAAATTTCGGCCAGTGCATGGGACCGGTGCCAACCCAGCATCATGATTCACTTGGGGAGCCACGATAGGTAGCGAAATCCGGTTGCGAATGCCAGCTATAACGGCTGGGAGGATCATCGTGCTAACCACACGATACCACCATTCTGGTTGGATGATCTTCCACCTCTGCTTCGTCATGTGGGCGTGAGGCCAGCAGCTGGCTGGTCGGTCTAGGCCCTCCACGGGCTGTAGCGCCACGGATTATTATTGTTGTTGTTATTATTATTATTATTATTATTATTATTATTATTATTATTATTATTATTATTATTATTATTATTATTACACACACTAAAATATCATAGCATTTGCTATTACTACCACTACTTGCATAGGATAGGGACCGATGGTGGCGGGGTTATGTGAGGGCGGCAATGAACCTGCGGGTTCCTTAAAAGCCATTTGTAAGTAACAGGTTAATGAGCAGGCCTATTAGATAATTATTTCACCGCTGCAATTTGTGCAAGAAAAATCGCACATTTGTACTAATCATGTTGTTTTCTTTAGTAAAAATCATAACACTTCAACGTCAATATATTTTTAAAAAAGAAAGGGATAAGTTAGGCCTACTTACAAATGGTTAAATTATGGAGTCAGGGAAATGGAAGATAATACAGTACCTTAATTCATTGGAATAATAATAATAATAATAATAATAATAATAATAATAATAATAATAATAATAATAATAATAATAATAATAAATGAATATGTGAAAAGGGTAGACTACAGTGTTCATGTAAAATATATTAAGTTTCTTTCATTATTTCCGAAAAGATACGGTGTATGAATTGAACAACAGAAAGGTAGTACCTTAGTTTGTAAAATCTTTTAATATCAAGACTGACAGCCTTTTATTGTAATATAATTGAGACTTAGAAGTTTGGAAATTACGTCTATTGTCCATAAAATATTGTACGAAGCATTTAATAAGCAATGGTGAGTCCTTTAAATGCTCCAAATGTCAATGTCGTTTAAGTGTTCTGCTATGAATATTTATTCTAGAACAGCGCTCCGAGCGGCGGAATTGGCATTACGAGGGAACCACTTCAGACTCGTATTTCAAGCGCTATGCGCCAGCTTGTATAATCTCGAAAGCAACGGTATATACTATGATCTAGGCCACAACGCAACACGCAACAGCTCAAATGCTTGTGGAGTAACGGTCAGCACGTCTGACCGCGAAACCAGGTGGCCTGGGTTCGAATCCCGGTCGGGGCAAGTTACCTGGTTGAGGTTTTTTCCGGGGTTTTCCCTCAACCCAATACGAGCAAATGCTGGATAACTTTCGGTGCTGCACCCCGGATTCATTTCACCGGCATTATCACCTTCATTTCATTCAGGCGCTAAATAACCTAGATGTTGATAAAGCGTCGTAAAATAACCCAATAAAATAAAAAAAAAACATGTAAAATAACTATTATGCATTAATATTAATACTTACTTACAAATGGCTTTTAAGGAACCCGAAGGTTCATTGCCGCCCTCACATAGTCCGCCATCGGTCCCTATCCTGTGCAAGATTAATCCAGTCTCTATCATCATATCCCACCTTCCTCAAATCCATTTTAATATTATCCTCCCATCTATGTCTCGGCCTCCCTAAAGGTCTTTTTCCCTCCGGTCTCCCAACTAACACTCTATATGCATTTCTGGATTCGCCCATACGTGCTACATGCCCTGCCCATCTCAAACGTCTGGATTTAATGTTCCTAATTATGTCAGGTGAAGAATATAATGCGTGCATTCTCTGTTGTGTAACTTTCTCCATTCTCCTGTAACTTCATCCCACTTAGCCCCAAATATTTTCCTAAACACCTTATTCTCAAACACCCTTAACCTATGTTCCTCTCTCAGAGTGAGAGTCCAAGTTTCACAACCATAAAGAAGAATTGGTAATATAACTGTTTTATAAATTCTAACTTTCAGATTTTTGGACAGCAGACTGGATGATAAGAGCTTCTCAACCGAATAATAACACGCATTTCCCATATTTATTCTGCGTTTAATTTCCTCCCGAGTGTCATTTATATTTGTTACTGTTGCTCCAAGATATTTGAATTTTTCCACCTCTTCGAAGGATAAATCTCCAATTTTTATATTTCCATTTCGTGCAATATTCTGGTCACGAGACATAATCATATACTTGTCTTTTCGGGATTTACTTCCAAACCGATCGCTTTACTTGCTTCCAGTAAAATTTCCGTGTTTTCCCTAATCGTTTGTGTATTTTCTCCTAACATATTCACGTCATCCGCATAGACAAGAAGCTGATGCAACCCGTTTAATTCCAAACCCTGCCTGTTATCCTGAACTTTCCTAATGGCATATTCTAAAGCGAAGTTAAAAAGTAAAGGTGATAGTGCATCTCCCTGCTTTAGCCCGCAGTGAATTGGAAAAGCATCAGATAGAAACTGACCTATACGGACTCTGCTGTAATAAATGTGTATCAATCCATCTGGAGAAGTCCAAGTATATTTATGTATATCCTTATGGGGGAATGTTGTACTTAATATTAATACTGATATTAATTAATTATTACTATGTTCAAATTTCACTAGCTTCCAGTAACCGGCTCAGAAATCTAGTACAAATGGAATTCTAGTACAAACGTCTGTCTCTGCTGCCAACATAACAGTTACAAAATCACTACCTTAAGGCTTTTAAGGAACCCGGATGTTCATTGACGCCCTCACACAAAGAGTTTGTAATACTTACTAGAGACACATACCCGTGAGTGGCAGGCAAGAAAAATGTCACAAATTGAATCGGCTAGCATCCGCCATTAAAGGGAGTGTTTGCGGCGCGAAATTCGAAAACAGTACCATAATACATAGATGTAGCCTGGTGATAGACACTGTTTTAAACATCTTTTACAAAGGATGAGTCGTGATGAAATAAACATGAATGCAGAGGAGCGCTATATTTATTAAAGTGTTATAATGATTCATCTTTGGCGATATTCTAAAAAATAAATTAAATCACCCATATACACTCGGGATAAGTATGTGAAATATTGAATAATGGCAATGTCAACATTAATTTTCAGTATTACTAGTATTGTTTTAAGGACACAATAATGGATATTTCCTGTAATATTTAAAATGATCTATATTTCAGTCCTTTCATGCAAAGAAAGAGGAAGGTATATGGTGCTTTGAAAATATTTAGTGGTGAAATATGAGATCATAAAAATTCTGGAAACTGATTTAAAATATAATGAGAATAAATTTTATCATAAAACAATCTATTCATTGTGTAGTTAATGACCACCAGGTTTGAGGTCAGTTCAGACTTTTCAATACAATTAGTAGCGGTAATAGTAGGCCTAATAGTAGTGGTAATAGTAGGCCTAGTAGTAGTGGTAATAATAGACCTAGTAGTAGTGGTAATAATAGGCCTAGTAGCAGTGGTAATAATATGCCTAGTTTTGGTAATATTACTAGGCGTAGTAGTAGTGGTAATAGTAGGCCTAGTAATAGTGGTAATAATAGGCCTAGTAATAGTGGTAATAATAGACCTAGTAGTAGTGGTAATAATAGGCCTAGTAACTTAGTAGTGGTAATAGTAGGAGTAGTAGTAGTGGTAATAGTAGGTGTAGTAGTAGTGGTGGTAGTAGTACGTCTAGTGTTTGTGGCAATAGTAGGCCTAGTAGCAGTGGTAATAATAGGCCTAGTAGTAGTGGTAATAGTAGGCCTAGTATTAGTAGTAGTAGTAGTAGTAGTAGTAGTAGTAGTAGTAGTAGTCCTAGTTTTTGTAGTAATAGTAGGCCTAGTAGTAGTGGTAATAGTAGGCCTAGTATTAGTGGTAATAATAGACCTAGTAGTGGTAATAGTAGGCCTAGTTTTGGTGGAATTAGTAGGCCTAGTAGTAGTGAGACCTAGTTAGTATAGTGGTAATAATAGGCCTAAGTAGGTCATCAGCTATATTTTCACTAATTTCTTTGCATATAATACAACCAAAAACTACAAGTACATACTGTACAAAACGGAAATTACATGATTAATTCATTTATTGTGAAACAAAACAGTTTTAGACATATAGTCTGAGGATTTTCTTATGCACTCTGTTATTATAATCCACTGTAATGTGATGGCACCAAACCCTTACATACATTGTTGAAACCAACCTTATAAACCTGATTAATGTGTTTCTGGAAAAACTTTATCCAAGAAATATTCCGACAATCTGTAAACACATTCAAAGGAGGAACTGCATTTGGAACATTCTTCCAAATATTAAGATATGTATGCTTTCCTGAGCATCCTACAATAGTAGCTGTGTTCGAACAATTATTTGCAATGCAGTATTTCACCATTTTCTTATTATTTCCCTTCAAGTGTACTTATATTTATTCGTATTCCTCAATAAGCATAAACTGCTCTCACTCCCGGCGAAGCATCAACTCCCTTTAATGGCGGCCGAACAGCGCTTCAATTTTGTACGCGAAACTAGCGCTGTTGGTGTCTCTAGTTATATATTACAAACTCTTTGCCCTCACATAAGCCTGCCATCAGTCCTTATCATATTCCACCTCCCTCAAATCCAGTTTAATATTATTCTCCCATCTACGTCTCGGCCTCCCAACAAACATACTCTATGTATATGCATTTCTGCATTCACTCGTACGTGCTACATGCCCCGCCCATCTGAATTTAATGTTCGTAATTATATCAGGTGAAGAATAAAATGCATGCAGTTCTGCATTGTGTAACTTTCTTCATCTCTTGTAACTTCAACCCTCTTAGCCCCAAATATTTTCCTAAGCACCTCATTCTCAGACACTCTTAACCTCTGTTCCTTTCTCTAAGCGAGAGTCCATGTTTCACAACCATACCGAAGAACCGGTAATATAATTGTTTTATAAATTCTTTCTAATTTTTTTTTAGAGCAGGCTGGATGATAAAAGCTTCTCAACCAAATAATAACAGGAATTTCCCATATTTATTCTGCATTTAATTTCCTCCCACGTATCAATTATATTTGTTACTGTTGCTCCAAGATAGTTGAATTTTCTCACTTCTTGGAAGGATGAACTTCCAATTTTTATATTTCCATTTCGTACAATATTCTGGTCACAAAAAATCATCATATATTTTTCTTTTCAGGATTTACTTCTAAACATATCGCTTTACTTGCTTCAAGTAAAATTCCCGTGTTTTCAGTAATAGTTTGTGGATTTTGTCCTAACATAGTCACATCATCCACATAAATAGGAGCTGATGTAACCCGTTCAATTCTAAACCCTCTCTGTTATCCTGGACTTTCCTAATGGCATATTCTAGAGCAAAGTTAAAAAGTAAAGGTGATAGTGCATCTCCTTGCTTTAGCCCGCAGTGAATTGGAAAAGCACCTGACAGAAACTGGCCTATACAGATCCTGCTGTACATTTCACTGAAACACATTTTAATTAATCAAACTAGTTTCTTGGGAATACCAAATTCAGTAAGAATATTATATAAAATTTCTCCCTTAACTGAGTCATATGCCTTTTTCAAATCTATGAATAACTGATGTGCTGTACCCTTATACTCCCATTTTGTCTCTAATATCTGTCAAATACAAAAAATCTGATCAGTAGTCGATCTATTACGACTAAAACTACACTGATGATCCCCAATAATTTCATCTACATATGGAGTTAATCTTCTCAAAAGAATATTGGACAAAATTTTGTATGACATCAACAACAGTGATATTCCTCAAAAGTTACTACAGTTAGCCTTGTTCCCCTTTTTAAAGACAGGTACAATTATGAACTCCTTCCACTGTTCATTTCTTTTTCCGAAATAGTAAGTACAAGCTTATAAATTTAGCTAGATAATGACACTCTTGTATTCATTCTGCTGGAAAATGATCGATACCTGGAGAACAAAATCACTACCCTTTGTAGTATTAGTCAGTATCGAAACTAGCATATGTAGTAATGGGGGAAAAATTGTTAGCTTTCACCCTTAGGGTAGGTGACCTGGATTATACCTGGCAGCAAAGGAAAAGCCCATGAAGCCAAATTACCATTTCTTTTGTGTCATTGATGATGACATTATACATGTTATTGTGAATTCCACAAATATCTATATCCATTCAATGAGGGTGATTCAGCCACAAACGTGGTTTCACCAACAAATTCAACAGAAGTAAAGGCAATTATAGATCTCTTGTATTTTTCTGGGAGCGTAAAATGAACTCTTCAAAATGCCAAAGACCTTTGGGCTAAAGATGGGACAGGTATCCCAAGAAAATTAGCCAGTGGTCTTTGTGAAACTTGCCCGAGAAGCAAAGTTCGCAAAACTATTAACAAACATGTCAAAAGCTCATATGTAAAGACATTTGGTTATGCTGTGTGAAAAAAGTTCTAATCGTAAACCTGGGTCTAATTTCTCAGAGTAGGTTGTATTTCTGTGAAGTTTGGATAATGTAATAAATTAAACCAACCAGAATAAATGTATGTTCAATTGAACTAGTATTAAGTAAGAGAATTTTATATTCAATTTTTTTCTACAACTAATTAGTGACAATAATTCTGAAAAAATTTAATCTGTTCGTAATGTGAAGCTAGAATTAAATATTTAAATTACAAAATATACAAAAAAAAAAAAAAAAAAAAAAACCATACACATAACTGTTTCCGATATTAAAATGATACTAAATTGCTGGGGTAAAAATATACTCCATGCCTGTGCTGCTGGTAAGAAATGTATGTGTGTTGTGAAGGGTTAAATACGCAATTAAAAATCTGAACATTCTTTCTTCACACATTAGTATATCCCATTTCCCATGAAATCAAAATTGCTTACATAGCAAATAAGATTATCAGGACTGAATGAAAACATGAATCCTCTCCACTACAAGAAGTTACTCATTAAAAATTGTTTATTGAAACATATTCACAATCATATGTTGAAAATAAATTCATATATAGTCTTGGATAGGGAGCCCACAATGCATTATGGTACAATAAAACATTCAAAATGTATCATTTAATCCTGCAGCACACGAACTCTCTTACTACACAAACTTTTGGACAGAGTATAGGGTCGCTTACAGTGGCTCTATTCAGACAATGGCGACAAGGCAGCATAAGCTCTGCAAATCCGCCATGATGTGGCAGATTCAAGCACGTGCATTATGGCTTATAATTTTATATATCTGAAAATGAAAGCTCTGTCCTTTAATTTCAGCTAATTGGAGCTTCTGGAAAAAATAATTCGTACCTGAGAAACTTTTTTGAGAGATTTTCCTGATTTTAGTGTGTTGAAATACTTTGGCTGAGCTCGAAAAATAACACAAGATCAACATATAACTTCTACATTTTACGAAGGGAAAATTAGTTAGATATCCTTTTAATATTTTTTTATTTAACAGTGTATTTTAAATTGTCATTGCCATTTTAAATATTGTGAATGGGTGTGTACCTAGAAAATTATGCTGGTAATGCGTTACTAAGCAGTAAGCTTATTGTACGAGGGTCACTCCAAAAGTAATGCAAAACATTTATTTAAAAATTACATTTTTATCCTACACCTTTCCTATTTTCACAGGATGTAGATACATCCTTTAGAACAAAATGCCATTTTTCCACATAATCCTCGTCCCTCTCAACTGCCTTATGCCACCTTGGAATGAGGGCCTGTATACCTGCATGGAAAAAGTCTGGACCAATACATCTGAGCCACACTTTAGCAGTGTCGAGGGAGTCGTCATCTTCAGAGTCTTTCTGAATCGAAAAACATAGTAGTCATAACTTTTCCTGCTGAAGGCGCAATTTTGAATTTTTCTTTCTTTGGTGAATCTGCATAATGCCACTCCATTGTCTGTCTCTTTGTCTCCAGTTCAAAATGGTGGAGCCATGTTTTATCTCTTGTCACAATTCTTGTAAGAACATCTCCACCATTCTCATACTGATCCAAAAGTTTGCTGCACACTGTTTTTCAGATTTCTTTGTGGGCTTCTGTCAACATCCGGAAATCCACCTGGCACAAACCTTTTTTGACCCCAACTGTTTCAATGTTCTACACACACTTACTTCTCCTACTCCAACTTGGAGTGACAATTCTTTCACTGTTACGAGTTTGTCAGGCACAACCATGTTGGTAGTACGCTGCACATTGTCAGGACTTCGTGCAATGCAGCAGGGTCTGGCGCTGTGAGGTGTATTACAAATATTGGCGTGTCCTCTTTCACCAGATAATCTGCTTGCCCACCGACTAACCATACTGCGATTGAAAGCTGCATCTCCATACACCTTTTTCAACCTCCTGTGAATGTTTCCCACTATCCGTTCTCACAGCACAGGAACTCGATAACAGCACATTGCTTCTGATGAATGTAAAGTACAGCAGTCATCTTAAAGGAGTGCTATCATGGCGCCACTCATGGGATCGACTTAAATTAAACTTGAATACAAGCGGGAAGGATGTATCTATGACCTCCATAAATTGCAAAGGTGTAGAATAAAAAATTATAAAAAAAAAATGTTGTGCATACTTTTGGAGTGACTCTCGTATATATAAACATCAGGCCTATACAAAATCTTACTGCTAACAGTGCTAAACACTATTAAAACAAACCTTAAGCTGAGTAATTATCTGTTCTTTGTTCATAGATCTTCATTTCATATATTTACCATTTTTATATTATCATATTTTCAGTACAAATGCCTAATTAAGAAAATTGCATACAGCAGTAATAAAGACAAAATGTACGCAAATATTATATTCTATAAATTATATGTAGAGAGAGTTTCTGAAAAAGTGCTGAATACTTACAAAAGCACAAAGTAGGCCTACGTGATTTTTCATATGTAATTAAATTATTATAAGAATTCTGTCTAACACAGCACGTAGGCCTATGCACTTAAAATTGTAGGAAAAATGTTTTATATGACAATGAATGTCTAGCAAGGGATTTAATTGCATAGGTTTTAGTAGTTGATTTGCACCATTCCTGATCATTTTTCCGAAACCATTATTCCTAACCTCTACCTTCCCGAATTGTACTTCTTTCCGAATCCCTTTCTCCAAAAACCAGCTTTCTGGAACAGTTGTTCCTAATGTTGACAGATTTTTCCGAAAGTAAATTTTTCCGTTAACCATTCTATCTGCATGAGAATTTATGATACTGTAACCATTACCTTGATTAAGTAATGCTTAAATTACTTTATATTTCAAGGTAAACATTGTTGTTTTATTCACTTATTCACTAACAAAGAAAAAAATTCAGAGAAATGGGAGGGATGAAATTGATATTATACCTATATCCACTTGTGCATTAAAAATAATGTTTGAAAGACAGGAAAAATTTATTGGGAATGCAAGCCACTTCAAGCAAAGGGATGTTCTGTAAAAGTCATCACTTTCAGCAATGAGTAACTTCTTAGAGTGCCATCCTTAGGATGGCAAACTATCATGCCATTCTTTTTCTCCACCCAAATAGAGAAGAGAGAGAGGCAGTGCAAGTAAAACAAAATATGAAGCCTGCAGCCCAAGACCATTCGGAACTTCTTCCACCACAAATGTTGCGTACCTGGGTAACTGTAATGAATTACGAGTTTCTTCCGGTGTCATAACTTTTTTTGTCCCAATGGGAAAATTTAAAGAAATCAGTTCAAAGGGAGAGAAGACGTGATCAACCCCCAAATCCGACATCACTAGAAGATCTGTTTCTGACTCCCGATAGACACTAAAAAATTTTTCATAGTGAGAGATTTCTGTTATTTGACACATATCTGCAGGAAGATAACAATAAAGGCCAGGTAATTATTTTTGACATGAAATAAAACTTACAATTTTAGTGAAAATCACGAGCTGTTTGTAGACAGCTTTTTCAAGGTTTATCCCTCTATATTAAAACTAATAAGTCTATGTTTATTAATTACTTCTAATAGTTCTGCTATTTGGAAGAATGACTTTCGGAAACATGAAAGTAATATTATAGCCATTCGGAAAAATGTAGATAAGGAATCGGTTTGCACTTTATGGAATTAATTTCAACCTGTATACAATATATTTGTCAATAATTTTATTTTTTAGTTAGTGACAGTGAGGTACAGTATGTTTCATCTTGAAATATAACTAGACCTATTTCAAATTTACATCCTGTACACAAACAGTTGGAAGGAACTTTACAAAAAAATTTTTTCCATTTCAATAACAAATTTAAATTATTCCTCAGAACAGAAAACCCGAGAGTTTTCCCTGAAATGTTGGATGTTTGTGAACCTTGTAAATGTTTCATAGATACGTGTTTTGATCCCACAGCAGATAGACTTATTGAACAATATGCTTCCAATGTTTACTGGATGCTTTGAATTATACAACTACATGCATTGTACTGTTAGTAGAACAGGAAATGATACTAAAGGATATGCTACTGGAGCTAAATGACAGCTATGAGCAGTATGGGATGAAGATAAATGCAAATAAAACGAAGAGCATGGTCATAGGAAGAAAAATACAGAAGATAAGCTTGGGAATTCTAAATGAGGCAGTAGAGCAAGAGGACAGCTTCAAATATTTGGGGTGTACTGTAAGCAGTAACATGAGCTGCTGCCAGGAAGTCAAAAGGATAGCAATGACCAAGAAAGCTTTTAATAGAAAACGGAGCATCTTCTGCGGACCTCTGGAAAAAGAACTAAGGAAGAGATAGTGAAGTGCTTTGTATGGAGTGTGGCATTGTATGGGGCAGAAACATGGACATTACGACAAAGTGAAGAGGAGCATTTGAAATGCGGATATGGAGAAGAATGGAATGTGTGAAGTGGACAGACAGAATAACAAAATGAAGCTGTGTTGGAAAGAGTGGGTGAAGAAAGAGTGATGCTGAAACTGATCAGGAGGAGGAAAAGGAATTGGTTGGGTCACTAGCTGAGAAGAAACTGCTACTGAAGGATGCACTAGAAGGAATGGTGAGAGAAAAAAGTTCAAGGGGCAAAAGAAGATATCAGGTGATAGACGACATTAAGAGATATGGATCATATGAGGAAACAAAGACGAAGGCAGAAAATAGGAAAGATTGGAGAAAGCTGGGTTGCAGTGAAAGACCTGCCCTTGGGCAAACACTAAATGAATATATTGTACAAGTAATTCAATTCATTTAATTCAGGCTTATCACAGGATAACTAATTTCTGCAGGAGTTTTTACTTCCTCATAGTTAGGCTGTGTGATGGATCCTAAAATATAGGTCATCTTCTTCATAGCTGCTATGAGCGAGCATACATTTTATATTAGAAAGCTCCATAATAGCACAGAAAACGTATCTAATACCATGTATACAGTAGCACACATAAGTCTTTAGACAAAATGTGTTCGACCTCTAATGAAGGTAGCATATAGAATGGAATAGAATAGAAAGTATATTATACAAGGGTGCAGGTGAGTCATAGTGTTCACTACAACACAGCAGAGTCCACAAGTCTAGGTAAGTGTCTTTTAAATGGGGAAATAACATAGCAATGACTGTTCGAAAGTCTTTTGACATAAACTGTTTACGTCTTTCTTTTCAATTGTGAATTCGTATGTATTGCAGACTAGTCGTGAATCATTAACGAAGTATTATGGCACCACCTCAACATAAAGAATACTCTGTACAATTCAGGAAGCTAGTTATATGTGCTTTGCAGAAGAAGAAATCTCAGATAGAGGTTGGTCGTAATTTTCAACTATCTACACAACTGGTATCTGTCTGGAACAAACTTTACCGAGTTTGAGGTCATGTGCACAACAAACCACGACAAGGTCGACCTAGAAAAACAACGAAGAATATAGATAGGATAATCAGAAGGCAATCAGTAGCAGATCCTCAGAAGACAGAATGGCAAATCAATGCTGATATGAGAGAGAATTGTGGAATAGACATTCATGTATCTACTGTAAAACATAGATTAAAAGAGCAGGATTTGGTAAGTCACTGCCCTTGTAAGAAACATAAGTTCACGAAATAGAAAGAAGAGACTTGGCTTTGCAAAGGAACACAGTAACTGGACAGTGCAGGAGTGATCAAGGGTATTATGGAGCGACAAAAGTAAATTTAATTTGATATCATCTGATGGTATTCAATATGTTCGTAGACCTAGAGGTGAAAGATTCAATCCAAACGTCATGGTATGGGGATGTTTCTTCACTAAGAGTGTAGATCCTTTAGTGCGCATAGAGGATATAATGAAGGGGCCTGACTACAAGGAGATATTGGACAAGCATATGCTAGAAAAAATGTGCCCCGAAAATGGTGTTTCCAACATGATAATGTTCTGAAACATCGTTCTCAATATGTAGTAGACGAGAAAGATAAACATTCTCCCATAGTCAAGTCAAAGTCCGGTCTTGAACCTAATGGAACATGTCTGGGAACTGCTTAACAGATATGTTAGAACAAGAGAGTTTACAAATACAGTGAAGTTTTTTAACATTTTGAATTGTAAATGGGAAAAAATTCCTTACGATAAAATTACAACCCTTATTGCTTCTATGCCTGTGAGATGTGACACTGTGATATATGCACAAGGTTATGCAACAAAATATTAATTGCCACACTCAGAAAAGCACGTTTAATTTTCTTTTTCTGTACGAAAGGTTATTGTACTTATGAGCTCTGGATTTCTCAATTTCTTTTTTTGACATACACACTATTCCCAGGAGTGTTATTATTTTGTTTATGTCATGTCGTTCATAGTTTGTTACTTATTGTACAAGAGGCAAAACAATGGTGTGAATAAACCACTTTTGAAAAACATTACTGTCAAAACACTTAAGAGTGCTACTGTACAATTTTAGCAGCATAATGGCGCTGGCATCACGAGACCTACTCGACCAATAAAAATGAATGCACTCTCTTATCGCCTGTCATGAATAACAGTAGCGAAATGTACATTTATAACAAGGGTAGACATCCAAACATTTTTAATTCCCATAATTTCTTAATATAATTAAATTGCATGCAACATATAATTACTTAAATGCATATTGTTCTGCAACTCTAACGTATATATTGCAAAAAACAAATTTTTAACTATGGCACTCGCCTAAATACTTGTATTTTAACTCAATATGATAGGATTTCTTCTCTGCAAAAATATCAATAATTTTATCTTTGAACTTTGGATCCTTTGACATCTTGGACAGTAGTGTCTTCTCAATGGCCAAGAAAGATAAGCACGATAGTCAGTCATTGGTCATAGAATTTCATAAAAATGTTTTAACCTGTTTAAGAGCACTCATACTAAATTCACTTGAAGCAGTTGTTGCAGGCAAACACAAGATTAAATGCAGAAACTTTTGTCACTTGTTCGTAAATATCTTTTAAGTCATTCTAGTGAATGAATTTCAGAAGGTTATGAGGTGACAAATATTTCTCAGAATCACAATAGATAATACTTAATTTTTCAGTTCCTCGTCTTTGAATAATGGATACAATGGCAATAATTTTGCAACTTTACTGTGAGGAAAACTTAATTTATAGTCACCAAACTTTTTTTCACAACAGTTCCACTAAACTTATTTCTTCAAAATATTGAAATCTATTTTTCTTTTGAACAATCAATGAATCTAAAATTTCATATGTGAGAATACACAGTTTGGTGAAATCTTCCGTCTTATACTCAATACTGTCATTTAACAGTTTTGCTTGCTTACAACAGTGTAGGACTACTGTAGCAGTTATGCACTCTACCAAGTCATTCTGTATGTCGCTAGAAGTACCTCTGAAACTGGAGTTGGAGTGCAAATGATCTTTTAGATTTTGTTCTTTTCAGCTAGTAAATCTAGAAATCTAAATAATTCCCCGTTTGCTGAATCTTTGTCTTCACGATGACCACGTAGTGGGATTTCTTGTTTACCTAAGTAATTGCTTGGATAAGGCGACCTAGACTGTTTCTGTTATTAACAACTTTTTCATTGTGCTGAATAGCAGCAAGACGCAAACTTTTTGACAGAGCATGTTCAATTCGACTTCGACTTAACATATGATAACTTTCACTGTTCTTTAAATGTTTTTGTGAAAATTGATGCCTACACGCTTTACATACAAAATTTTTTATTGTTGAGATGCCATCTTTACTCCACTCAGATTCACCTCCAAACATAACACAAACAAAACAATACAATTAATTTCTATTTGTGCCACCGGTCGGTCAACCACTTGTATTTTGAAATCACTGTGTTTTGAATTTCCTGTTCAAATTACCACCCTGAATTATATTGAAATTGGGAGTAGGTTATTGATTTTTCATGTCGCACTTTTGTTCATAAGATAAGAACGAGAAACCTGTATTCAATAAAAAGTCAATTGAATCAGAATTGCTTTGATCACACATTTTATAAAATAACTGATAACTAATAATCCACCATAACATTAATGCTTGGCGTGCTAGAAATTAAGCGTTCATTGCTACATTGTTACCTACCAGCTACGCTAGGGCGTAAGAGAACTGAGACAATATTGGAATGTCTCACAGCATTCAGAAGAAGTTTGATGGCGAGTTGTGCTACGCATGCACATGTTACTTGGTTCATATGCCCCAAGCCAGCTGAATGGCAGAATCAAAGACACGAAGAGACATCTCAAGTAGTGTCTCCTTACAACAGGTCCAGGCAATGAGAGACCACTTTACTTTAACATAACGGTGTGGGACCAGAAAGCAAGCTGTCTTACAATAATGAAGTCATGTTGACTGATCGATGTAACCAGTAACTTTAGTAACTCCAAATATTAATATAGCTTAGAATTTTAATTATTATAAACACAAAGTTGGGTAGACACTGTCTCTATATCTCATATCATGCCTCGTCCCTAATGAAAAGAGCCACTGTAGGGTAGCTTGGCTAACAACACTGTCCCTTGGATTTTATCATAAATACAGGTGTCCCGTTATTATGTACCTTAAACATGGGCATCGCGTTATACAACTGTAAACAAACAAAAAATGTCACATGAACTAATTATCTAAAAGTTTTAGTTACAAACTTCCTCACAATATAAGACAATGAGAATTCGAAAGCGGACATATTGACACTAGTTTTATTTTGAGGAGGTACGATTGAATCCATATGCTGCTGCCCATATATACACTGCACATTATCCCAAACCTTTGAACATTAAATTTTCAGAACATGGACTGAGAAGAATGGACCTGTTCCGTGGCTGGCAAGATCACCTGGTCTCATATCTTGTAATTTTTTGTTATTCGGTCATATTAAAGGTCTGGTGTATGCTGGAAGACATCCCACTAGAGACCACTTATGGCACTCAATTGAGGAGGTATGTGCTAGGATTTGGACCTCTTCTCTCTTCTTCAAAATCAAAGAGTTTGTAGCAGAGACGAGCATGCTTATGCTGTGATTGTAATGGTGTAATGAACAGCTGTTAAGCTGTTATGATACAACAAACTGCGGCAATAAATATTTATGTAGTTAGGAATGACATCTTTCATTGATACCTTCTGTCATATCTCTGCAACTAAGTTGTATAGGCAATTAGCCTTTTTTTTTGTTTTCAAATGTACGAGTATAATACGACGCCATGTTTAAGGTACATAATAACAGGACATTCTGTGTATCATTATTTCTTAAGTTTCCATAAGACATCACGATCTGTTTATTTTGATATTATTTTTATAACTGAGCATTTTCAATTAATTTTAACACAAATTTGATACAGGAAGTATACAAGTGTAGTACTTCACAATACTTTAAATATGAAGGAGGACAAGACGGTGGTCACAGCTGTAAACAAAAAAGGCCATTATATGCCCCCACATGATTAAAAAGATTAGCATGAATATGTCGGTCACATTAGGGCATAGCCTGCTTTTCTGTAATCTTTACCTGTGCTAATTTAGCATGCATATACAATAATATAATTTGCTAATTTAGCATGCATATACAATAATATAAAGTAATGATTTTCCTATCTTGAGCTCTCGTTTTTAAAGACACAAGAAAATACAGATCTCATGTTTACATGCCTCAGTATAAAAGAGAGTTCAATGTTTACATTACACTGGTCACCTTCAAATCCAGAGAACATTTTAAAATATTCATTTCAAAAGAGGCTAAGTAGCCGCATGTTGTTCTGTATTTTAAGCAAAACAGAAGTCTTATCTCTTATCAGGATCAAACTTATTCCATTTGGCCAATAGCCAATTACTCTGTGAACAGATATAGCTCAGTTATCAATATACATAGGTTGTACAAAAGTCACGAGCATATTAATATCACAATCAAATAAAGATGCCCACAGGAAAATGGCCAATGGAGAATTCGAAAAGACCGGGAAATCATGAGTCTTTTCAATGAACCTGATGTCAGAGCTAGTCAAAAGTAATAGTTGGCAAAGTCACATTTTAGTACAGAGAAGAAACTGCACTATCAAGGACTTCCTTTGATTTGGAACTGAATAGCAAATTGCCTCTCAGAAGACTGTAAGACTTATGGCCAGTCTCACCAAGCTTCTTTAAATCAGCAGAAACGATTTGTCAACAAATGGGTTGTTTAATTTTAACGAGATCTTTAAAAGTTGACTATTTCACCAAGCCTCGTTTCTTTAAAATGAACAGGTGTTTACTAGTGTGGGGATTTCGTACTTGTATCTTGCATGTTTTATTTCTTATATGACCATGGCTTCGAAATCGTGAATTTCATTGCTTACATATGATCACAGCCGACTTTGCTTTGTTTGACATGATGAAACAATGACAGGCAAACTGGTTAAGAGGCAGTAATTTTAAGAATATCTAAATGTATCCTATATACAGTATGTTGTAATACCGTAATAAAAAAAAAACAGATGGAATAACATAAAAAAAAAAAAAGAGATTTGGATAACATATGAAAAAGAATTAAATAGTTTTCCAAACGTAAATAGGAGGAAAGTAGAGCAGTTAAATTATAACTCTAAAAGGAAATCTAAGAAGAATTTTGCAGATGATAAGGTGGATAGCTTCAAAATTGATGCCACAATTACGTATATACAAAACTTTCTCAGCAGTTGTTCTTAGGCCTAACTTTAGGACGGGAAATTTCCTCTTCCATAAATTGAGGGGGTCCCGGCAAGAAAGTGCCAAGCCACATTTTTGGCCAAATTGAACTAATCATGCCATCTAATGGGAAATAATATATTTAAAATTATGGTGTCAAGAGTTTCTGCAGAAAACCTAACAGATAGCTCTATTATCCGTGTTATGTTCTTGCCCTAAAACTTCTTACATCTTGTATAAATGCAAGACAGTGTCAAGCAACAAAGATAGTTTGGAGAGAATGGTGCACAGGAGGAAGCTGAAGTTTTCTAATGAATCAAATGATGAAGGCAGTGATTCCAGCTCTGATTCTGAATATTTGCCACTTTCTGAAGAAGAATCAACATCAAAAACTGAAATACAGTTAAGTGTTGCCCTCAGAGTGTTAAATGTAGATGTGTTGGTTGGACAAAGTATGCATTTCAATTCAAAAAACATGTTTCTAATTGCTTTTTCATTATTTATTTAAAGTGATGATACAGTCCATTAATGTCTAACGTTTTGTTCCTTTTATTACCTTATGCGAGTCAAGATATTCTTAAATTTAAAATTGTTGCTTGGCATTTTCTTGCCTTACATTTTTGCAATATGTTGCTTGGTATTCTCTTGTCCTAAATATTTAATATTTATATGAGTGCATTACCATATTATTGAATTACCATCAAGTAGATTTCTGAATGGTATAAACATGTGAACTAATTTGACTTTTATAATACGGTATTTTATTACTGGAAGAAAAATTCATTATTAAAATATTGTTTCAATTATATCAGTAATACATTTCCTTCAAGATGATAATAGGCCTATTTTGCCAAGAGAAGAAGAAAAAGAGTCAGCTCATAGCAGATCTTCATTCAATAGTCCTGAAAACAACCTACATTGAAGAAGAGGGTGCAAAATATGAAGGAGGTTAATCGAAATAAATAACAAAGAAATGAAGGTCGTGAATATATTTCAACAGCAGGTAAACCTGTCGCTTCAACAACAGTAGGAGAAATGTGCAAGTATAGTTTAAGATGCTTTGATTTAGATGCAGGTACAATTAAAAAAGTGTTCAATGGATTCTGGGATTTAGGAGACTTTGATAAGCAAAATACTTATCTCTTCGGCAGTATTGAGGTCGGTCATGTAAGAAGAAGATACAAGAAGAATTCCCCAGAAAATTGCTATAAACAATATACTTTCATTTTCAGAGTTAAAATTAATGGAAGGTCAATGAGAGTTTGGAAAAAAATCATTTATGAGCACTGACGGACGAATGAACAGCAGCAGAATGAATATGGAGTTTGAAGAGATTTCTTGGAAGAAAGGGAACGCAAATACCATGATTGTAGACAGAAAAATGTGGGACCTGTGAAAATAAAGAAAATCAAACTTACAGATTAATGAAGCTAATGGAATATATCCTCCCAATCCACCATGGCTTTTACCTCAACTTGATATCTGATGATGGGGAATATGATGTGGAAGACGTATAGGGTATTTCAAAAGCCAGTTTAAACATTAAACCGCTATAAATATTATAATATTTGAGATAGGGAAAAAAATAAAAACATCACAGTGTTGAGCAAACAATGGGGTTTACAAAACATTGGGAAGATGTTCGCCGTTCTCTTGTTCAACGTACAGCATTGTCTGCGACACTAGGCACAGCATTTTGCAGATAATGTCTTGGATGTGTCAGGAAAACTCGTTCTTTAAGTTAACCCCACAACCAAAAGTCAGCCGAATTGAAATCTGGAGATGGCGGAGGCCACACTGTTGGAAAGTGCCTACTGAAGACACGATCGCCAAACTTCTGCGTAATTAATTGTTTTGTAAAGATAAAGATGTGGGGTGGAGCGCCATTTTGCATGAAGATTATGTTTTCCATATCGTGATTCCTCAGTCTAGGGATGACGAAGATCTGTAACAAGCTGTAGTAGCGCTCCCTGTTTACTGTAAGTCGTTTTATTCCATTATTGCCCACACCTCTGGAGGGAGTAACGGTTAGCGCATCTGGCCGGGAAACCAGGTGACCCGGGTTCGATTCCCAGTCGGGGAAAGTTACCTGGTTTAAGTTTTTCCTGGGTTTTCCCTCAACCCAATATGAGCAAATGCTGGGTAACTTTTGGTGCTGGACTTCGGACTCATTTCAGCGGCATTATCACCTTCATTTCATTCAGACGCTAAATAACCTAAGATGATAAAGCGTCGTAAAATAACCTACTAAAAAAATTAATGGTGGAGTTAACACGTGTAATTGAGGTTCGTTTTCCGACAAAAGTCATCAGTAAGCTCTTTCCAAACAATGTGGCCTCCGCGATCTCCAGATTTCAATCCGGCCACTTTTGGTTGTGGGGTTACCTTAAAGAACAAGTTTTCCTGACACATCCAACAACCTTACTGCAACTGAAAGATGCCATCTCACAAGAAATTGCCAATATTCCAAGACATTATCTGCAAAATGCTGTGCATGGTGTCGCAGACAGAATGCTGTACATTGAAGAAGAGAACGGCGGACATCTTCTCAGTGTTTTGTAAACCCCGTTGTTTGCTCAACACTGTGATGTTTTTGGTTTTCCCTTATGTCAAGTATTATAATATTTATAGGGGCTTAACGTTTGAATTGACTTTTGAAATATCCTATATTTTAGGTTATTGTTTCTCTTTTGTGAAGTAACGAAATTAATATAAAGTTTCTTTGTCTTAAAAATGGTAAATAATAGTTGAAAATATAACATTTCTAATGTCAATAAAACTTCACACTATATAATTAGTAATTCTTTTGGCAAAATGGTGTCAAGCCACAGAACAATATACACATAAATATAAATTTGTAATATAAAATAATAAAAAAAATATGTACAATATATTTCGCATTTTAATTAAAAATATACCAAGAAAACTCATTATACTTGTAGAATCAAAATTTAACTTTTCCTGTGATTTGAGGATTTGATCAAACATTCAACTTGCCTTGTATCAAAAGTGTAAAAATGTGGCTTGGCACTTTCTTGCATACTACTTTACACTATATTTCATGCAGATTTTTGTACTCTTTAACAACTCTGCCATGCTTGTGTGGCAGGATTCAGGAGAGGTGTCATTAAATTGGATTTTAAAGGGTATCCATTGTGTTCTAAAAGTAAACCTCTTTGCACCTTTCCCATTTAAAAAGACATCTTTGGAATGTTGTGCTATCGTGTACTGACCTTGCTCATCTATTTACAATTTCGGCAAAATTAGTGCTGAGATAGTTCTGGCGATTTCGGAAGTGAAAATCGTTGAATTTATAAGGGATTTTCGTGGAGATGCAGTTGATTGTATATGCAAGGCATAACAAAAACCAAACTAACCAACACACATTCGTATGTGCAAGGTACCTAAGCGGATTACGAAGGAAACTACCTCAGTGCTAGTTTAGCAACAATATCTCTATGCGGAGTTTTTCATATGAAATTGTTTGAATATTGAATGAAAAAAAGCATCTTCTATTGCAGAATCTTTTTCCTATATTCCTGTCAAGAGATATGATTGGAACATGTACACAATCTATCGTTGTCAATGACAACAGGAAATTTAGCTATAGGCCTATTATAAAAGTGACTGTATTGTGGTCGTAATGTTGATAGTACGTCTAATACTTTATTCACATATCTAGACAATAGAGCTTTTGACACCCCGTTCATATCACCAATTACTATTTCAAAACTTCTCGTAACATAAAATCTTAAAGTGAGAAGAATCCATTGAAGAGGCTATCTGTTGTATTCTAACCTATATTCAGTTTCTTTTATAATCATTCTTACTATTTGTTTCCTTAATGTGTAGCTTTTGTAAAATTCTTTATCACTTAAATCTTCAAAATCATTATTCCGAGTGTTATTATCACATATAAGTTCGCCATTATGTTGCAGATCTAAATGAATTTTAGCATCGAATATGTCTGGCATGTTGTTGCATTGTTAATGTTCTAATGTGACGAATAGATCCTAATAAATTAACAATGAGTTTAGAGATGCGTTAGCAATAACGATGCTTGGTGAAACACAAAAACTAATGTGTCATTAAATCATTTAACGAGACATAATGATAACAAAGGTTGATGAAACCAGCCATTAGTGAAAAGTCAAGTTTATCAAGATTTAACAACTAGTGGAGGATCCACTGATGCTATTGAGGGTAGTCCTGGATGGACACATATTGTGTGTGAGGCCAGAAAACCTTTTCAGGAGCTTGCCGAACACAAGTTAAAAATCAGAGGTATGCAGGGGATCGAACCTAGGTCCACAGAATTATAATTCCAGTTTTTTTAATATATAAATATAATTCCATGTTCTAGCCAATGCGGTGGCTGAATCTGTTGTTATACATTGAAAATGAATGTCCCGTTTCTGTCACATATTTTGCTTGACTGTCTTTGGTATCTCCGTTTGATCTGCCCTGCCAATGGGAGTGTGTTTTTTAACTAGTGAGGATCAAAAAACAAGGTAGATTATTCCTGTGATTATGATAAATTAATATTTTTAGCACCTTATCTCTTTACTTTATAAATGATACCATGTAGCCTAGATGAATTAATGAATTAATCTGTTCTGTTCAATTCAAATTTTACTTCTAATAAGTTCCTGTCCTCGAAATGGTATAACTTTTGCTTTATGTGGAGATAAATTCGTATTAAAGTTTGAAGCTCTTTTGTAAGTTTCAGAACTATACTGTTTGTTAATAATATAAAAAATTACAGTATGTTCTCTCTATATTCTTTGGCTATGGCTGATCTGTTTGGGGAGAATGATGTCAAATGAGCACATCACACATGCAGAGAACATAAACTTTGCTGCCAACAGCAAATCGTTGGCTTACTTCTAAGACCTTGGAAGTCCAATTTTTCCCGAATGTTGGATTATAGGTGAAATCTATGTATATTTTCAATGTGCGTCTGCTGATAAAACCTCGTAAGTCTACAAATATTGTTATACTTATACAAATGTGTAACTGTTGTTAAGTATAAAAGAATAAGATATTTTTGTTCTTCTGTACACTTTCCTCAAGCAGAATTATGAGATTTAAGAAGTAAGCCAACAACATACTCTGTATTGAAGAATTACATTATTAGTCACTCTGTAAACTTGACACATAATTCACACACTCTGTCTATAATATCCAAGTAGACAGCATTCATCTGCAATGTTTTACATAAAACAGCTGATATTTCACACAAACAGTGTCAGGAATACTGTGAAATATCTTTCGTGCTTGTCCTACCATGGCACAGACAAACAGGAGTTAAGGACTATTCAATTGTCTTCATTTCTCATTCTTTTAGGCGCATCTTTATCAGGAACTCATTATTTCTGTTCATCAACTGTAATATTTTATAGAACAGCAGAAAAATGAGTTTGATAGTTGTAGCTTAATCAAAAGGCAATGCATTTCTTTTCTCTAATGTGAATATGTGTTTAATATTAAAATATGTTGAAGATTCTTTGATAAGATTTGCTGTGCCCCTGCAGTGTGCTCCCTCCCGAAGAACAGTCATATTTCTTTGTATCTACCAATCTTTTCATGCAGCCTTATCAAAGAAACGTAACAAAAATCTGACATGTGTCACATAATTATGAATGTTCTTAAACTTCTACAACAAACACAACTACTGTCACTGAGTGACAATACTGTTTGCCTTCTACCACATAAAATAAAATAAAACAGAGCAGTAAAATTCGATCACAAAATAATTCCATCATACAAGAGATATTTGAATGAAATAAGAGTTCATAAACATACTACAAGCAGCCTCAACTTTTCATAATTGTTTAATGTTAAGAAAAGACACTCTGTTATTATAACGTAACAGACTCTCACTGATAGCCTGGTTGTGATGGAGGTCGACTATAAGAAGCACCCTTGCTGTAGGGGTTGCCAGATGTAGGTGGTTGTGGCTGGGGTTGTTGTGAAGTTGGCATGCCTGCCCCAGGAAATCGTGGAGGTACAAAGCCACTTTGCTGTGGATTGTAGTCCTGGGAGTAGTTCTGTGGTTGAGTAGGCTGAGATGGGTTGCTAGGTCGATAATTCGCAGGAGAAGTGCCACCTTTCTGGGTTCCAGGAGGATATCTGCAATCATACAATAGAACAGAATTAATGATTTCTACTTATCTTTTTTGTAAGCATCAATCAATCTTCTTAATGTATCCAGCTGTTTGCTGACAACATGAAGTCCACTATAGTAACAATAGATGTTAATTATAGAAAAAAATAGTTGAACATACTGTATTACATTTCTCTCTTTCCCGAATAATAATAATAATAATAATAATAATAATAATAATAATAATAATAATAATATAATAATAATAATATTAATAATAATAATAATAATAAATCTTCTTAATGTATCCAGCTGTTTGCTGACAACATAAAGTCCACTATAGCCCACTGTAGTCTATTCAGTTGTTGTTTTTCACGAGAAATGAGGGGTATTTTGATCGGTGTTCATTATAGATGCCTGTTGCTAGTAGCCAGAGGTGGGGTGTAGTCAATATATACTGCAGGGCTGTGTCTTCTGCAACTGGTACTGATGATTTTAATTTACTTCTTTTGTGGTTTATGGATGGACAGTATAGAAGAATGTGTTCCAGATCTTCATCATGATTATTACACCACAGACAAGTAGGATTATCAGAAATGTGAAATCGGTGTAGGTACAATTGTGTGACAATGTGACCTGTTCTGGCTCCTGTTAAAAATGTTTGAACATGTTTGGGCAAGTTTTTGTACATTTCCAGGTCATTTGGTTCCTCTTGTACGGACTGTAACATTGTCAGAAGAGAGCCAACTGTTGATCCATAGGTTTATAAAATGAGACTTTACTGAAGCAAAAACACTGGATAGAGATATCACTTGAAGAGGTCTTGGTTGCAAATATGTTGCCTGCTTTGCAATATAATAATAATAATAATAATAATAATAATAATAATAATAATAATAATAATAATAATAAATAATACATAATGTAAGCATGAATCAGTAAGAAATGACTAACAAATTTCTATACTATCTTACCTTCTCTTTAAGAATTAGAATTATTTTACAATGCATAGTTTTATAGTGAAACAATTAGATTTTCTTCCTTTCTGAGGAAACAAACTTCTTTTAATGACAAGCGAAGAAGCAGAGGGGTGTGGGGGGTATGCCATTCCACTGAAGAAACTTGGATAAAGACAAAAGCCGAAAAGAAGATGTTACCTACAACAACTTTATATGGAATATGAAATGAAATTGGAACTAATAATAATAATAATAATAATAATAATAATAATAATAATAATAATAATAAACACCACAGTTAACATGATTTTCCAATAGTTGTGTTACTTCTTCATTTCAATGCTAACCTGTTAGTATTTCTTCAACAACTTGATGAATGTGAGTGAGAAATTACACCATCACATACGTTTATTCACCTGGCAACAGGAAGTATGATGTTATATCAAAAACTGATTTTTTTAATTTTTTTCTGTACTTCCATGGAAAAAAAAAGTCAGAAGGTCTGGCATATATTCTTGGGAGAGAGCTTGAATGATGCAGTCCCTCATCCTTCATGTTCTGTTCACAGCTTTGTTCAGTTTCAAGGTCACCAGTGGTTATTATCTGCTCGTCAGAAGAAGCTGACAGATTACCAATTTATCATAATAATATAGAAAACAAGGACTAATTCGTTCACTAATGATAAAGCAAGTTGTACTATGTATTGTACATTTTGAGTTTATAAATATGTAGCATTAAATTGATTTTCAGTACGAACACTCTTTTTTCGTTCTCTCTCCTTTTTCATGTCCGGATTATCCAGAATTTCGGATTAGAGGAGTATGGACTAGTCGGACTCTATAATAATAATAATAATAATAATAATAATAATAATAATAATAATAATAATAATGATGATGATGATGATGATGATGATGATGATGATGATAATAATAATAATAATAATAATAGCCTTTCACGAGTGTACGGCTAGTGGTCTGTTTCAGTCTCCAAGCAGATTTTGTCTGTAATTTCAGGGGTTTGCTAAGTTTTCTTCTTTTTCTTTCTGGATTGACATTGCTTGAGAATTATGCATGGACATTTGCCTTTAGTCATTCTTGAAAACTTTGGGTCATATGGAAAATGTTGGAGAAGATGGAGGAGAGGAGAAAGTGGAAAAAACACCAATACAGAAGAATGTAGAAATAACTACAGGAAACTAAACAACGAACTAAGAAGAGAAAGTGATAAAGCAAAATGAAGACTGGATGAAAGAGAAATGTGAAGAAATAGAGGATCTAGAGATAAAAGGAAGATATGATTTAATATACACTATCATTATGCAACGAAATATATGAGAAAGGCAAATGGCCTGAAGATTTTACGGAGACAGTGTTGATTCCAATAGTGAAGTAAAATAACCCCAAGAAATGTAAGGGGTTCAGGACTATCTCTCTAACATCGCACTCGACAAAGATTCTCTTGCAAATACTAAATCGACGTGTATATTCTAAGATGGAAGAACAATTGGAAGAAGAGGAGTTTGGCTTCAGTATGGGAAAA